>NC_050185.1:34734912-34737412 GCF_008315115.2 Sander lucioperca
CAGTATAACATGGGAAAGATGGACGTTTAAAGGGCTTGTTTTGCTGTCTGATAGTCTGAGGTATAATCAGGATCATTCATCAGAGGGAATACTCTTCCTTCCTTCCATCCTTCCTTCCTTCCCTCCCTCCTGTCTTCCTTCCTTCCTTCCATCCTTCCTTTCTGTCTTCACTTTCTTCCTTCCATCCTTCCTTCCATCCATCCTTCCTTCCTTCCTTCCTTCCTTCCTTTCTTCCTTCCATCCTTCCTTCCTTCCATCTTTCCTTCCTTGCATCCTTCCTTCCTTCCATCCTTCCTTCCATCCTTCCTTCCTTCCTTCCTTCCTTCCTTCTTCCTTCCATCCTTCCTTCCTTCCATCCTTCCTTCCATCCTTCCTTCCTTCCATCCTTCCTTCCTTCCATCCTTCCTTCCATCTTTCCTTCCATCCTTCCTTCCGTCCTTCCTTCCTTCCATCCTTCTTCCTTCCTTCCTTCCTTCCTTCCTTCCATCCATCCTTTCTTCCTTCCTTCCTTCCATCTTTCCTTCCTTCCATCCTTCCATCCTTCCTTCCATCCTTCCTTCCTTTCTTCCTTCCTTCCATCCTTCCTTCCATCTTTCCTTCCTTCCTTCCTTCCTTCTTCCTTCCATCCTTCCTTCCTTCCATCTTTCTTTCCTTCCTTCCATCCTTCCTTCCATCCTTCCTTCCTTCCTTCCTTCTTCCTTCCATCCTTCCTTCCATCTTTCTTTCCTTCCTTCCATCCTTCCTTCCTTCCATCCTTCCTTCCTTCCTTCCATCTTTCCTTCCTTCCTTCCATCCTTCCTTCCATCCTTCCTTCCTTCCTTCCTTCCTTCCATCTTTCCTTCCTTCCATCTTTCCTTCCTTCCTTCCTTCCATCTTTCCTTCCATCCTTCCTTCCATCCTTCCATCCTTCCTTCCTTCCATCTTTCCTTCCTTCCATCCTTCCTTCCTTCCATCCTTCCTTCCATCCTTCCTTCCATCCTTCCATCCTTCCTTCCTTCCATCCTTCCTTCCATCCTTCCTTCCATCCATCCTTCCTTCCATCCATCCTTTCTTCCTTCCATCCTTCCTTCCTTCCATCTTTCCTTCCTTCCATCCTTCCTTCCTTCCTTCCTTTCTTCCTTTCTTCCTTCCTTCCATCCTTCCTTCCATCTTTCCTTCCTTCCTTCCTTCCTTCTTCCTTCCATCCTTCCTTCCTTCCATCTTTCTTTCCTTCCTTCCATCCTTCCTTCCTTCCATCCTTCCTTCCATCTTTCCTTCCTTCCTTCCTTCCATCTTTCCTTCCATCCTTCCATCCTTCCTTCCATCCTTCCTTCCTTCCTTCCTTCCTTCTTCCTTCCATCCTTCCTTCCTTCCATCTTTCTTTCCTTCCTTCCATCCTTCCTTCCATCCTTCCTTCCTTCCTTCCTTCTTCCTTCCATCCTTCCTTCCATCTTTCTTTCCTTCCTTCCATCCTTCCTTCCTTCCTTCCATCTTTCCTTCCTTCCTTCCATCCTTCCTTCCATCCTTCCTTCCTTCCTTCCTTCCATCTTTCCTTCCTTCCATCTTTCCTTCCTTCCTTCCATCCTTCCTTCCATCCTTCCTTCCATCCTTCCATCCTTCCATCCTTCCTTCCTTCCATCTTTCCTTCCTTCCTTCCTTCTTCCTTCCATCCTTCCTTCCATCTTTCTTTCCTTCCTTCCATCCTTCCTTCCTTCCTTCCATCTTTCCTTCCTTCCTTCCATCCTTCCTTCCATCCTTCCTTCCTTCCTTCCTTCCATCTTTCCTTCCTTCCATCTTTCCTTCCTTCCTTCCATCCTTCCTTCCATCCTTCCTTCCATCCTTCCATCCTTCCATCCTTCCTTCCTTCCATCTTTCCTTCCTTCCATCCTTCCTTCCTTCCTTCCTTCTTCCTTCCATCCTTCCTTCCTTCCATCTTTCTTTCCTTCCTTCCATCCTTCCATCCTTCCTTCCTTCCATCTTTCCTTCCATCCTTCCTTCCTTCCATCCTTCCTTCCATCTTTCCTTCCTTCCATCTTTCCTTCCTTCCTTCCATCCTTCCTTCCATCTTTCCTTCCATCCTTTCTTCCTTCCATCCTTCCTTCCTTCCATCTTTCCTTCCTTCCATCCTTCCTTCCATCCTTCCTTCCATCCTTCCTTCCTTCCATCTTTCCTTCCTTCCATCCTTCCTTCCTTCCATCCTTCCTTCCATCCTTCCTTCCTTCCTTCCATCTTTCCTTCCATCCTTCCTTCCTTCCTTCCTTCTTCCTTCCATCCTTCCTTCCATCTTTCTTTCCTTCCTTCCATCCTTCCTTCCTTCCTTCCTTCCATCTTTCCTTCCTTCCATCTTTCCTTCCTTCCATCCTTCCTTCCTTCCATCCTTCCTTCCATCCTTCCTTCCATCTTTCCTTCCTTCCATCTTTCCTTCCTTCCATCCTTCCTTCCTTCCATCCTTCCTTCCATCTTTCCTTCCATCCTTTCTTCCTTCCATCCTTCCTTCCTTCCATCTTTCCTTCCTTCCATC
>NC_050185.1:34742412-34754912 GCF_008315115.2 Sander lucioperca
CCGATTTGAACTTAACATTTAAACGATTCATAACATGTGTAGGTTTGTGTGTTGTGTTGTTGTTTTCTCGAGGTACGTTTTAAAATCAATATATTTTGAATGGAGTTTGGTGCGGTCGTGCTCGCGGATGGGCTACCTGCATTAGCCTGCTACTAACAGAGGCTAATTTCTTGTGATTGGCTGTGAATGTATTTTGACGCGTTTTAAAAGGCTTGCTTTTTAAACATAGCTTAATGTGATGTTATGAGAGGAAGTGCAGTCAGCTTTGGATAGTCAAAGTGAGAAGGTAAACAGTGGAAACGCCTCTGGCTCTGTTTGTTTTTGGCTGACACAGTGTGACATACTTTGAACATTTTACACAGATTGTTAGGTTTGGGATTCCACCTTTTTATTATACATTCCCCCATACAAGTGTACATGTATCATAATGTAAAAAAAATAGTATTTGTAGAGTACTTTTCATACAAGAGTGGGTTAAAATGCAACAAATAGACAATAAAATGACAGTAGATGATAAAATATACAAGTAAAGTTTAAAAAACAACAATAGTCCATTAAGAATAATTAGTAAATACACAAATTAAGACATTGGTGTTAATTAAAAGCCAAAGTAAATGAATGAAAAGGTTTTTAGGAGCGCCTGTATCTCTTGGTAGGTTCTTCGTAATCTTATGCTGCGTTCGAGGCAACTCGTAACTCGCGTTTTCACAACCTTCTACTGGTGAAAGTACCCTGAAACGTCAGTCAAGCACGTAACTTACTCCCCGTGAACTGGTACCAGATGGTTGTACTCACAGTTACAGTTTTTAACGTCACACACACATAAACAACAATGGCGAGCCCTGTTGATGCTGTACAGACGCCGGTGATTAACGGTGAGAAATAGACATAAATAGGCAACGTAAAGTAATTCCGCACATTGTAATCAAAACAGTACACATACGATTGTGTACTACTACAGGTTATGTTTATTAAATTAAGTCCAAAATATGTCGCCGACTAGAAATCGCTAGTATCAGCTAGCGCTAGCTAACGTCAACGTTAGGTGGCACACACACACACACGCAGACACAGACACACACAGACACGCGCGCACACACACACAGACACACAAACACACATAGTCACACGCAGACACACAGACGCACGCAGACACACACACACGCACACAGACACACACACAGACACACAGACGCAAAGTTACTTTAGTTACTCCACTACATTCATCTGTTACAGCTTTAGTTACTAGTTACTTTAGTTACTAGTTACTTTAGTTACTCCACTACATTCACCTGTTACAGCTTTAGTTACTAGTTACTTTAGTTACTCCACTACATTCACCTGTTACAGCTTTAGTTACTAGTTACTTTACACATTAAGATTACTGTTTATAAGCCATTATAAAATGTTTTAGAAAAATAAACTAAAAAGAGACAAATTCCTAAAAAATTTAAAATTGAAAAAAGAGACAAAAAACAAAAACAAAAAAATTAGAAAAAAAACTCCAAAAAAGAGACAAATTCCTAAAAAATTAAAATTGAAAAAAAAAAAGAGACAGAAAATCTAGAAAAAAAGAGACAAAACCCTAAAATAAACTGTAGAAAAAAAAAACCTCAACGTCAAAAGGCGACAAATGAAATGCCGTAGATGTAGACTATTAAAATATAAATAAATATAAATAAATATAAAATATTTTTCAAACACGTATCAAAACATAGATAGCGGGCCTTCTGCTTGTCAGAGCATCGACACAAGATCTTTCGGGTAGCGTCCGTAGTTATGACTACGCTAACCCGTCTGTCTGTCCGAGCAGCAGCCAGCCGAGCGTTAAAGTGTGTTTACGTGCACTTTTATTCCTTTTATTCTTCTGTTTCCCAGCAGATATAACGTTCTCTGTTTTCAGGGTTAGTAACTTTGGGTTCAACTTTTGGGGAGGTTTGAGCTCTCCAACTATCCCGGGACGCGTCTGCATGGATTGAGAGAAAGTGACAAAAGTATCGGGGGGGGGAAAAGAGGCTACAAATACCGAAAAAGGCTCGAAAAACTTTGGATAAAGCGGCACGAACTTCGGAAAATAAAGACGACCAAAAACTCCAAAAGAAAAACTCCATAAAGGCGCAACAACGTCGAAAATTGACTGCTCTGGTGTTTCCTCCTCTCATTCCCCCTGCTCTGGTGTTCCCCCTCTCATTCCCCCTGCTCTGGCGTTTCCCCCCTCTCGTTCCCCCTGCTCTGGCGTTTCCCCCCCTCATTCCCCCTGCTCTGGCGTTCCCCCTCTCATTCCCCCTGCTCTGGCGTTTCCCCCTCTCATTCCCCCTGCTCTGGCGTTTCCCCCTCTCGTTCCCCCTGCTCTGGCGTCTCCCCCTCTCATTCCCCCTGCTCTGGCGTCTCCCCCTCTCATTCCCCCTGCTCTGGTGTTCCCCCTCTCATTCCCCCTGCTCTGGCGTCTCCCCCTCTCATTCCCCCTGCTCTGGCGTCTCCCCCTCTCATTCCCCCTGCTCTGGCGTCTCCCCCTCTCATTCCCCCTGCTCTGGTGTCTCCCCCTCTCATTCCCCCTGCTCTGGTGTTCCCCCTCTCATTCCCCCTGCTCTGGCGTCTCCCCCTCTCATTCCCCCTGCTCTGGAGTTTCCCCATCTCATTCCCCCTGCTCTGGCGTTCCCCCCTCTCATTCTCATTGAGATATTTTGGTTTGGGTGTGTTAGTTTAGCACCGAGATCGCTTCTGGCTCAAAACTTAACGCTTAAAATCCAAAACGTAGCGATGTAGACGTAGCCTCAGACTCAGACTCTGACTGTGATTTGAGCAAACGGCTCAACCTCTTGTCTTGTCCACTTGTGTCTGAACTCTAGTCTCCCCACTTCACTTCCTGTTAGGAAACAGGTGGAAACAGGGGGGGAGAAAGGAAGCGAGCGAGAGCAAAGCCAAACATTTTGCCAACAGCGGCGGCCCGTAGAGACGTCATTAGAGGAACCGTGCGGCTTCACCCAGATCGGCTGGCGATCGTAGATTAAACGTTATCAGCACGCCGCCCGCTGCTGCTGTCGCTGTCTACACGTCACACGGTAGTCAGAGGTGGAAACGGTTCCCTTCTAGGCTGATTCTCCCACGTACAGCACCACACACACACACACACACACACACACACACACACACACACACACACACAGAGAGACACACACACAGACACACACACACACAGAGACACACACACACAGACACACAGACAGAGACACACACAGACACACACACACACAGACAGAGACACACACACACACACACACACACAGAGAGACAGACACACACACACACACACACAGACAGAGACACACACACACACAGAGACACACACACACACACTTTACAGACAGAGACACACACAGACACACACACAGACAGAGACACACACACACACACACAGACAGAGACACACACACACACACACAGACAGACACACACACACACACAGACACACAGACAGAGACACACACACACACACACAGACACACACACAGAGACACACACACACACACACACAGACACACAGACAGAGACACACACACACACACACACAGAGACACACACACACACACACACACTTTACAGACAGAGACACACACAGACACACACACACACACAGAGACACACACACACACTCACACAGATACCAGCGTGTGTTTGTGTCGAGCACGTGACGTACACACTGGGCCCTGATTGGCTCGTTGTTTTCCTCCCGCTGTCACACGGAAGTCGGTTATTTCTCAAGCAAAATGTTTCCTCACATCGATTTCAGAGAGTTTTCAGGCATTTCAGAGAGAAATATTGTACTTTTTACTCCACTACATCCATCTGTTCCAGCTTTAGTTACTAGTTACTTTAGTTACTCCACTACATCCATCTGTTCCAGCTTTAGTTACTAGTTACTTTAGTTACTCCACTACATCCATCTGTTCCAGCTTTAGTTACTAGTTACTTTACACATTAAGATTACTGTTTATAAGCCATTATAAAATGTTTTAGAAAAATAAACTAAAAAGAGACAAATTCCTAAAAAATTTAAAATTGAAAAAAGAGACATAAAACTAAAAAAAATAATTAGAAAAAAAACTCCAAAAAAGAGACAAATTCCTAAAAAATTAAAATTGAAAAAAAAAAAGAGACAGAAAATCTAGAAAAAAAGAGACAAAACCCTAAAATAAACTGTAGAAAAAAAAAACCTCAACGTCAAAAGGCGACAAATGAAATGCCGTGGATGTAGACTATTAAAATATAAATAAATATAAAATATTTTTTAAACACGTATCAAAACATAGACAGCGGGCCTTCTGCTTGTCAGAGCATCGACACAAGATCTTTCGGGTAGCGTCCGTAGTTATGACTACGCTAACCCGTCTGTCTGTCTGAGCATCTCTCCCTGCACCGCCACCGCTCGCTGACACATCGTTTATCCTCCTGGAAAGTTTTGGAAGCAGCCAGCCGAGCGTTAAAGTGTGTTTACGTGCAGCTGGGTGTTTTCTTGAAGAGCTTTTATTCCCACGGCGGCCGGGAACTGGATCCAAATGACGCCGTCGGGCTCCGAGGTAAACACCTGATGCTCCAGACGGGAGTTTACAAACAAATGTTCAGCATCAGTCAGCGTCCACTAAAAATTCTGTTGTTGCCGCTGACAGACTCAGATTATTATTCTAAGTGTCTGACAACATTATGGAAAGGATCCCTACAGAGATAGACCTTTTAGTTAAAGAGGAAGATCCTTTTAGTTTAACATGGAACAGCCCCGAAATCACCATCACCAAACTCCACCAGACTCCATGTAAATAATCAGGACTTTAAGTGTGTATAGAGCCAGCATATTTCCACCAGACTCCATGTAAATAATCACTACTTTTAGCGTGTATAGAGCCAGCATATTTCCACCAGACTCCATGTAAATAATCAGGACTTTTAGCGTGTATAGAGCCAGCATATTTCCACCAGACTCCATGTAAATAATCAGGACTTTTAGCGTGTATAGAGCCAGCATATCTCCACATGTAAATGGGTGAATTAAGGGTTTATTTCAACCAAACCAGAGTGGTGATTGTTGGAACAGTGGAAAGATGAACCAAGACGGCTTTTGATGGTTTTATTTCGTTTCTGTCCACTTTGAATAAAGTGTGTTTTCCGGTGATAAAATCACTGATTATTTACATGGAGTCTGGTGGGTTGCTACAGCCACTAATCAGAGAGCATCCAGACATATAGAGGAGTCCTGGCTGGACACACTAAGCTTTGTGGCGGCAGATTAATAACATTTTAACAGCATTGTTTATGAAGTCTATCTCTCCCATTTGTATTCTCTCCATCTGCAGCTACAAACGATAAACAAGACTTTTGGTGCCAAAAACCGGAGCCACTAAAGCCTGTAAATCAGATTATATTTGTGCTTTGAAGTGATGTTAATACAGCGGCTCTGACAGGAAGCTGTAAGCAGTTTACTGGCTGTTAAAACACTTCAGACGCCCATTGTTTCCAGCTGTCTTCCAAACACCTCGCCTCCTTTTTTTTTTTTTTAACTGTTTCAATGAAACGGCGTTATTTGTTACTTCCTGTTTGTGTGTTGAGACGTCAATTGTCGGAGGAAATGACGATTTCACAGCCGACGGTCCGTGTTCCTCTCTATCTTTCTATCTGTCTCTGTATCTCTCCCTGCTCTCTCTACTCCTCTCTCTCCTCTCTCTCTCTCTCTCTGTCTCTCTTCTCCCTCTCTCTCTCTCTCTCTTCTCCTTCTCTCCGCTCTCTCCTCTCTCTAATGTCTCTCTCTCTCCCGTCTCTCTCTCTCTCTTCTCTCTCTCTCTCTCCGCCTCTCTCTCTTCTGCTCTCTCTCTTCTCTCTCTCTCCTCTCTCTGTTCTCATCTCTCCTCTCGTCTGTCTCTCTCTCTCTCTCTCTCTCTCTTCCCTCTCTCTCTCTCTCTTCTCTCTCTCTCTTCTGTCTCTCTCCTCTCTCTCTCTGTCTCTCTCTCTGTCTCTCTCCCTATCTCTCTCTCTCTCTCTGTCTCTCTCTCATTCTCTCTCTCTCTCTCTCTCTCTCTCGCTCTCTCTGCTCTACTCTTCTCTCTCTCTCTTCTCTCTCTCTCTCTCTCGTGGTCTCTCTCCTTCCTCTCTCTCTCTCTATCCTCTCTCTCTCTCTCTCTCTCTCTCCCCTCTCTCTCTATCTCTCTCTCTGTCTCCTCCCTCTCTCTCTCTCTCTCTCTCTCTGTCTCTCTCTCTCTCCATCTCTCTCTCTCTCTCTCTCTCTTATCTTATCTTCATGTAGTAAAAGTGCAGCAGTATTCTCTACATGTGTTCTGTGTGCAGTAATCTTAACGTGTAAAGTAACTAAAGCTGTAACAGATGAATGTAGTGGAGTAAAAAGTACAATATTTCTCTCTGAAATGTAGCGGAGTAGAAGTAGAAAGTGGCATGAAAAGAAAAGACTCAAGTAAAGACCAACCCACAGTAGCTGGTGGTTTTAGTTTTTTGGGTACAGGATGAAAGCTCTGTGGCGACAGCCCATAATAACCCAAAACCACTTCCCGCCCTCCGTCAGCTTCCTGCCGTGTCGAAATAAACAAACTGAGAACGTTTCCTCAAATTATTTTGACAAACTATTATGAAAACTCTTCAGTGTTTTTGTCCTTCAGTGTTTGTCAGAGAACACGGTTTCCACGGCGTCTTCAGGCGCTGACACACAGAGACGATAATCGGCCGTCTGACAGTCTGGCGAGGTCGGTGACTCGAGTCTGTTCGGTGTGTCCCGTGCCGTCGTCCGTTGGAGGAGCCGTCGGCCTTCATTTGGGCCGACCTGACATGTTCAGTCGGAGACAGGACAGTCGGGACTCACCAGGAAATGGGGAGCCTCTCAAAATCTGAGAAAAATCTTTTAAACTGACCTTTGTTGATCTGAAATGAAGACAGATTCAGCAGCTGCACGGCCTATTTCTCTCTTAAAATGTTTTCAGAAACACGTTCTGTGAACTATTTAGTCCAATATGAGATCGTATTCTGAACGAGCCGCCATGACAGTCTGGCTGTGAATTTCCGGAGAATAAAGAACCACGTGACGCGTTCGTCCAATCAGCTGCCGGTTTTCATTTTCTGGGAAATAATCATAGACTGTATATAAGAATGGACCAGCAGATCCCGTGTCTCTGGACGGAGACCAGTGAAGGATATTAGAAGATCTTTCCGGTGAGTGGCTGAGCGTTACTGAGCAGCCTCCAACTGAGCTTGAAGACGTAGATGTGACGTGAGCAACCTGTCTGAAAGTTGGAAGTCTTCTGGTAGCTGTGCCAAGAGAAATCTCAATCATTCCCAATCTAGCAGAGACGGAGAGCGTAGGTATATGTAAGGAGATAACATAGACACAGGCTAATTATTGATCACTAAATGATAGTTAACATTAGTAATTAAACTTAAACAGCTAATGGAAGTCCAACTGCCTGAGAGCTTCTCCTGTACTATACGGTAATTCCTCTACTATGAGACAGTAAGTCTCGTGGTTATGACCCATCGTTAGCCTATTTTATAAAACGTCTGCTACGGAGCCATAACGTGAGGTACAAGGTAATGGAGCCTTTTATACATTGTCGTGTTTCTTTAGAAATAAACAACGGACTAATAGAGTCTTTAAACTCTTCAGATGTAAAGTTATTCTCTGTCAAAGTGACGTCAGAATGAATGGCAGTCAATGGGATGCTAACGGGGGGTGATGGCTTGGTAGCATCAGAATGGCGCCATAGGAGATTCGCGGTCCGAGGAGAAGCTGACCCCCTTGGAAATAATCAGACTGTTAATGGAAACAATACAGAGCAGCACCGCCTGCTGCTATGGAGACGTATTACGTTTCGCTCACGTGCAGAACGTACGCTCAAGTCGGCGTCTCTTCAGTGTGTTTTGAGGCACTTTTTTGGACCTCGGGGACCCGACTGATCAGTCCGACTGGCTTTACTGCCGACGGTCGGCCGTCTGGTTGGTGTGTCAGCACCTTTTTTTTTAAAAAGTCTCAAATTTGTGAAAGTTTGACAAACTGAGAACGTCTCCTCAAATTATTTTGACAAACTATTATGAGAAATCGTCAGTGTTTTTCTCCTTCAGTGTGTGTTAACCTCCTCCCTATTTTACCGCGGTATACGGTATTACCGTGACTAATTAAAAATGATGACGTAAGGCTCAGACGGCGTCGCCAAACTGTTGGCTTGTGCACCATTCAGAAACTGAATACCAAACACTAATACTGAAACAATAATAACATAACAACTTACAAAGAAACTACTTTCTCCTCCACACTGTCACGTGATGACAACCACACATAATTACGTAAATTATATTTAATATTTAATCCTTGTCGCCTATGTAAGTGCAACATTTTTTTTTAATGACGGTATTGAAACTGATGCTGTTGCTATTTTTAAGACCCTGCAGTATACCGTATTACCGCCCAACCCTACTGTTTGTTAGAGAACACGGTTTCCACGGCGTCTTAAAAAATCTCATTCGTGAAAATTTTGTGTCCTAGGTCTCAGGGGGGCTTTCACACCTGCTGCGTTTGGTCTGGATTTTTCTGACTTTTCAGTTTGATCAGAAACCAAAATTACAGGCGAGAAACCTCTGTCCGGACCAAAAGGCCGAAATTTGTTCGGACCAAAAGTAGGGATGCACCGAATCCAGATTTTTGAGGTTCGGCCGAATGCCGAATCCACTGGTTAAGATTCTTAGGGCCCTGTGAAATCCATTTAATTTTTTTTCAAATTCCGTGTTTTCGGATTTATTTTTAGCCCTTTTCGGATTTTTCAGATATGCTTGATTTCTTTTCACTTCTCAGCAGTATTGACCTTTAAAAACTCAGTGACATAATCTCACAATTCAGCTTTTTGCACATTCAAAATGACCTAAATATAAGCTCTGGATGCTCACCTATAACGACGTTGAGGACACGGCGATCTCCGTTGTCAGAGGGTTAGGTGACAACAACCAAGATTTTCTTTCCACGGATCTCTCGCAGCACTTCCTGCGTGTTCTGGTCAAAGACGGGCGGCAGGCGGGTCTGCCTCTCTGCGTGCAACGTTTAACAAGAAACGGACGTATCCTCTTCATGTTCTCTAGCGGTACGTCAGCTTCAGCACACGCTGCAACAACATCTCCCCCAAACTCTCGCCTTGCATCTGTTGATTTAGTCGTTGCCTCCATGGTAACCTGGAGGGATTTTCCCGCTGGAGATTTAGCTTTGTTCTTGAGGTGAACTTTTGATTTCAAATGGTTGTCGGGAGGCGCCACTCGCTTCGACATTTTTTTTCCCTCGTAACAAACTCAACGTGATGACGTATGGTTACTAGGCAACAGGCTGTGCCATTTGGCCACGGTTTAGGTAGAGACCTTTCTCCGCTTGTTTATAACATCGTTTATTAATTAATATGTCGACAAAATATATGCAAAATCCGTGCGATTCCGCATGTATATCAGAATTCCATTTTTATGTGTAAATTTCCGCGATTTCGTCCGTGTTTTCCGCATCGCGGAAATCATCGGGCCCTAGATTCTGCTGAATCCTCGTCCCATCCTCAGTCCGTGAACACAGTAAACTCATTAATGAAGTAAACAGTGACTGTCCTTCCTTTGCCGTACCTGAAGTTGCTGCATTCTGGCTGCTGTCTGTAGATTCCTTCACCACAACTCTTATTCTTCCGGATGTTTCATACCAGATGTTGTAACAGCGGTGATGTTGTGTATAGTTTAGGGTCCTCGCCACCACCAGACTAATCAGCGTTGCAGATTGAACATGTAGCTGGACTTGAATGGCCTTCTTTTGACTGAAAGTTCTGCCAAACTACACTTTTTCTGCTCACCAGTTCCATTTCCACTTCCTCACAGCCTGCTGCATTGAACGCTCCACCTACGTAAACACCTTCCCGTAATCAACGGCGCCGTCATTACGTCGACCAGCGGAGTCCAAGCGTAGCGTTCGGTTCGGTGGGAAAAAATTCTAAGGTTCGGCAGAAACCCAACCCCGTCAAAAAGCCCAATATTCAGCCGACGCCAAATCCTGGATTCTGTGCATCCCTGAGCGAAAGAGGTAGTGGAGTAAAAAGTACAATAGTGGCTTCCAAAATGTAGTAGAGTGTAACATAGCATCAAATGGAAATACTCAAAATTGTACTTAAGTACAGTACTTAGTACAGTGTTTCCTCTATGTTGATGGCATAGTGGCGGTCCGCCACGGTACAATTTCTAGGGCTGCCACCTCTTAGTCGATTAGTCGACTAATCGGTCGTTTTGGTCTTAGTCGACTAAGATTTCTTTAGTTGAGTCATTTTTTATGCTTATTCATGCTTAATTACTCATTTCCAAGAAACTTATGAGCACATTTCTGGTAAACACAAGATTTAAAGTGGTGCTTTTGCAGGATTAATTGTGGAGAAAGTCAGTTTTACAGATGGTTCATTAACTACATTTATATTGTGCTTTTCTAGTCTTTAGTTTAGTCGAGGACAGCCCTAAAAATTTCCAGCGCCACGGTATCCGAAATAGGGCAGACGCACAACAGGGTTTCCGCCAGGGATGTAACGGTATGAAAATTTAACCTCACGGTTATAGTGACCAAAATTATCACGGTTTCCGGTATTATCGCGGTATTTTTAAAAGTGTGGTCAGTATGTTCAGAAAGCACTGATAGGCCTACACAAGCTGAAATAGTGTTCAGAAAAAAAAAGTGTAACAGTGTTTATTATATTACAAAAATACAGGCAAAACCTTATTAAAAGTGCAACTTTTAACATCAAAAGGAACGAGGGTTCAGCATGTAAACAGCTTATTTGTCAGGAACATTTCCAGTAGTGCATGTTTTTAAAAATATCAAATATCAAGCTAAGACATAAAGAAAAATATGTAAACAAATCCAAGAAACACCACCTATTATATACTTGTTTTCTTCATAATCAAAATTAAAATGTAAAGCTGTACACATGAACACTTTAAAGTAAAATGTAATTATCACGGTTTTCGGTATTTAAACGGTAATTGTTATCACACACACACACACACACACACACACACACACACACACACACACTCTGTCTGGTGCAACTTCCTCTTCTTCTCGTAACCTTTTAAAGGCCTAAATTATTTTTATGATTTAAGCTTAACCTTCTGTACATCGAAAGTTCACCAAGGGTACTTTACCGCGCACCGCCGCTCCTTCAGCTGTTTATGAAAAGTCATAACGTCGTAGAGCCGTCTGCTCTACTGAACTCAAGCGAACGGTCATCCTCTCTCTCCCCTCTTTGGCAACTAAATAAACAACAGGGTGAGTGCTAGCTACTTCACTCACTAAGTGATAAGCAAGCAACGAAAGCCGCAACATGAAATCCGCACTCACGCCCGTGAAATATGACAGCTACAGTTTATTGAAAAATAGCATTGTGGACACTGAAGTTGATGAATTTCCTGTTTATCAGACCCCAGATGAGACAAGAAGCTAACGTTAGCTAACGTTAGCCACGCTGCTGTGACGGCCCCTCTGCCTCTGACTCGCCGCTGCAGGAGACTGTGTGTATTCCTCCGACACGCTGTAGTAACGTTACTGATTTTAAACCGTTTTCCAGGTTAGTGGGGGCAGGGTTTCCCGCAGCACTTTGCAGTTCAGGCTAGGGATGTCCAGATCTGATCACGTGATCGGAAATCGGGCCCGATCACGTGGTTTCAGACTCGATCAGAATCGGACGTTACCTCCCGATCAGGACTGGGATATATATGTGTATATATATTCTCATTATTTTTTAACACATCTATAGTTATGCGGTGGCCCAGAGTTAGATCCTTTTGACTCCACACAGAAACAGCAACGCGTGCGGCATGACATCACTTTGTTGCAGAGACGCTATTGGTTAAATGCCGGCAAAGTAGAACACGGAAGCAGCTTGAAGCGGAAAGCGTGAGTATGTCTGCGGTCTGGAGGTATTATAAAGTTGATGACAACAACATTGCTGTAGCAAACTGTGAGATATGTAACAGAAGTGCTCTGTTTGTTAACAGAGTTGTTGGATGTTAAAATAAGGTGAATTAAATAAAAAATAAAGAACATCCTGGATCTGTTTTTTCGCTCTTCTTTAGTCTTTTTTTTAATATTTTATAGAAGTATCGGATCGGGACTCGGTATCGGTAGATACTCAAAATCAAATGACTCGGACTCGAGGGCAGAAAAACCTGATCGGGACATCCCTAGTTCAGGCGGCCCGCCTAAGCTGAGGAACCCTACCGCCTTAACTAGATCGTCAAAAAAAAAAAAAAAAATCCGCTACACAAAAGGCCGTCAAGTGCTTCTCGGAGAATAGCGCGAACGCGCTTCACACCGCGAGCGGGCACGCGCGCCACACGGCCGAAATGAGAGTCCGGAGGATAACTAGCCAGTTGATATCGCGCGTGTGTGTCCGTGAGAACTGTAAGTCGTATAACTTATGTTTTGGGTTTATTTAAGCCAATATTAGTCT
>NC_050185.1:34759912-34764912 GCF_008315115.2 Sander lucioperca
CCACGAATATAGTAAAACAAGCACACACACACACACACACTCTGTCTGGTGCAACTTCCTCTTCTTGTTCTCGTAGCCTTTTAAAGGCCTAAATTATTTTTATGATTTAAGCTTAACCTTCTGTACATCGAAAGTTCACCAAGGGTACTTTTAACCACTTCCTCAATTTGACTGCACACAGCTCTTTTGCAACTAGCACATACAGACATACTCTTAATCAAATATTCCTACACCAGACATCACTTCACAACACGCACAGCGGAGTAGCTAACGTTGGATGCTGGCTATATCGACAGTCATAAAAGCCCGTGCTCACGCGGAGCTCTGTACCTAACTGACAGGCACACTTTTTCGGGTTAGAATTACGGTAGGAACTGCTAAAAATATCACTAAAGTTACCTTGCTGTCCTCTCGACCTGACTGAAATACACACTTTATTGGCTAGGGCTGCACGATTATGGCCAAAATGATAATCACGATTATTTTGATCAATATATTGATCCTGATTAATCATCACGATTATTTGTTGATTTTAATCAAAACTAATTTTATTGTCAAATAGGCTAATTATACCTGCTTTCACATCCATATGGTGCTACATTCCTCCTCTGTTGAAGGATACTATGAAGGAGACATTTCAGCTGTTGTGCGGCCGCTTTCCAAACATGCGCGTTTGCTGTGAAAAGATACAGGCAACGCAATTTTCTGTTCACGTTAACGGCGCATGTTAAAATCCGGTGCCCGGTATCTACCGGACGAAATAGCAACGCAGATTACGGTGCCACTTAAATGTCTGCGTTGCGCTCTGATGCTCCAAAACAGACGTTAGAGGCACCAGAAACATCGCTCCACGTCACGCTAGGAAACACTAATAACACGTTACACAGCAGCTAATGTTAGCCTACCGTTAGCTACAGTAAACACTAATAACATGTTACACAGCAGCTAACGTTAGCCTACCGTTAGCTACAGTAAACACTAATAACACGTTACACAGCAGCTAACGTTAGCCTACCGTTAGCTACAGTAAACACTAATAACACGTTACACAGCTAACGTTAGCCTACCGTTAGCTACAGTAAACACTAATAACACGTTACACAGCAGCTAACGTTAGCCTACCGTTAGCTACAGTAAACACTAATAACACGTTACACAGCAGCTAACGTTAGCTTACTGTTAGCTACAGTAAACACTAATAACACAATACACAGCAGCTAACGTTAGCCTACCGTTAGCTACAGTAAACACTATTAACACGTTACACAGCAGCTAACATTAGCCCATCGTTAGCTAGTAAACACTAATAACACGTTACACAGCAGGTAACGTTAGCCTACCGTTAGCTACAGTAAACACTAATAACACGTTACACAGCAGGTAACGTTAGCCTACCGTTAGCTACAGTAAACACTATTAACACGTTACACAGCAGCTAACGTTAGCCTACCGTTAGCTACAGTAAACACTAATAACACGTTACACAGCAGCTAACGTTAGCCTACCGTTAGCTACAGTAAACACTAATAACACGTTACACAGCAGCTTACGTTAGCCTACTGTTAGCTACAGTAAACACTATTAACACGTTACACAGCAGCTAACATTAGCCCATCGTTAGCTAGTAAACACTAATAACACGTTACACAGCAGCCAATGTTAGCCTACCGTTAGCTACAGTAAACACTAATAACACGTTACACAGCAGGTAACGTTAGCCTACCGTTAGCTACAGTAAACACTAATAACACGTTACACAGCAGCTAACGTTAGCCTGGCTGTCAAACTGGGCAGTTGATAACAACAAACAGGCCAAAACGCGCACACACACACACACACACACACACACACACACAGGCCAAAACACAAACAGACATTACGTCACGGAACGGAAATTTCAAAAGGAGAAAATACTGCATTGTTGTCAGAAAAGATGGTATTTCAACTTAGCATGTTTCCTTCATATGTGATGACGCATTGGGGTCATTTTTGGATTTATTAAAGTAAATATATTACATATTGGACCTTTTAATAATCCGTATCGGCCCTGAGAAACCAGTATCGGTCTACCCCTATAAGCACGTCTCTGGTCTGCCGTTTTATTGACACATTGATTGGTCACGTCTGAAGTTTTTTAGTTAAAAACAACCAGGAGAATGTGAATGAATAGAGAGGCAGACGTGTGACACTGATTTGTCGCTGCAGGTGACGGTTTACCTGGGAAAGAGAGACTTTGTGGATCACCTGGACCACGTGGACCCAGTAGGTGAGTCAGCACATCTCGAGGTTTGTATATTCATATATTTGTTTTGCCAGGGTTATGAAACGTCCTGGAAAAGGTTATGGAAGTACGGTGTTTGCTTTTCCAGGACTGTGTGAAGTGCAAAATGTCACGTTTCCCAAAAGATTAATCACTGACAAATGTTCTCCATCAGTCAGCGTCCACTAAAAGTTCTGTTGTTGCCGCTGACAGACTCAGATTATTATTCTAAGTGTCTGACAACATTATGGAAAGGATCCCTACAGAGATAGACCCAAACTCCACCAGACTCCATGTAAATAATCACTACTTTTATCATCGTAAAACACACTTCATTCAAAGTGGACAGAAACTAAATAAAACTATAAAAAGCCATCTTGGTTCATCTTTCCACTGTTCCAACAATCACCACTCTGGTTTGGTTGAAATAAACCCTTAATTCTCCCATTTACATGTGGAGATATGCTGGCTCTATTCACGCTAAAAGTCCTGATTATTTACATGGAGTCTGGTGGAAATATGCTGGCTCTATACACGCTAAAAGTACTGTATATTTACATGGAGTCTGGTGGAAATATGCTGGCTCTATACACGCTAAAAGTCCTGATTATTTACATGGAGTCTGGTGGAAATATGCTGGCTCTATACACGCTAAAAGTACTGTATATTTACATGGAGTCTGGTGGAAATATGCTGGCTCTATACACGCTAAAAGTACTGTATATTTACATGGAGTCTGGTGGAGTTTGGTGATGGTATTTTGGGGCCCTTTCATGTTAAACTAAAAGGATCTTACTCTTTAACTAAAAGGTCTATCTCTGTAGGGATCCTTTCATAATGTTGTCAGACACTTAGAATAATAATCTGAGTCTGTCAGCGGCAACAACAGAACTTTTAGGTCCACTAAAAGTTGACCTGAACTTTTTATGTAGCATAAGACGTAAACCTTTGATATTACCTACTATATAATTAGACACTCATGTAGGCATAGATATAGAGCATGCATGTAGGTCTATATCTTATCATTCATCATTGTATAATTTAATTAAATGTATTGTTTATTTAACCCTTGTGTTGTCTTCCCGTCGACCTGCAACTTTGTGTTTTTCTGGGGCGAAATTTGAAATTTTTTTTACTAGTTTTCTACACTTTCCCCGACGCTTTTTGTCAGTTTTATTCAGAAAAAAAAACACTTTTTTCCCCAATTTTTTTTTGTCACTTTTCTTTCCAATTTTTGTCATTTTTTTCCCCAAATTTTTCCAACTTTTTGTCACTTTTTTGTCACTTTTCTTTCAATTTTTTTTTTGTCATTTTTTCCCCATTTCTTTGTCAATTTTTCCCAATTTGTTTTGGTCACTTTTTAAATTTTTTAAATACGTTCTTTGTCGATTTTTCCCGATGTTTTTTCCCCACATTTTTTGTTGCATTTTTTAACACATTTTTGTCACCTTTTCTGATTGTTTTTTTTTTTTTTTTTTGGTCACTTTTTGCAGCGTTTAAAAAAAAAAAAAAAAAAAAAAAAAAACATTTTTGTAGCTTTTCCCCACAATTGTCACTTTTTGCAGCGTTATTTTGTCATAGTTGTGATGTAGAAACTTTTTGTAAACAACAGGTTACGTAGATTGTCTATAAACTTTAAAACCTTTGACCGCTGCCTGTAACCGAATTAAGCCAAGTTTATTTGGGTTATCTCTACACCCCCCTCCCCCCCTCCCCCCGGTGTGTCTGGAGAGTGTCTGTGATTGGACGATGGGCAGCCGAAACTTTGTGCACTGTGAGTTTTGTGATTTTTCTTTTGTTCCTGCCGACAGATGGAGTGATCCTCGTCGACCCCGAGTATCTGAAGGACAGGAAAGGTAGGACAGCTTCCTCCTCAACATCTGGAAACAGCTGCCGGCCGTTTCCTCCTAATTATTCACATTTAAAGTGTTTTTAGAAAGGGGGTAAAGTCAGTCAGTGTGAGGTCCAGCAGTGGTATTATAATGCCATATTTACACGTTACATCGTGTGTTTTTTAAACGTTTATTTTTCTCATATTCTCACGTTTTTAAAGGTCGAGTGTGTAACGTGTTTAGTTCATTATCAAAATCTGTGTTGCCCATTCACAAACTTGTGTGACCTGTTTCCTCTCCTCTCGTTTCCTCTCTCGTTTCCTTGTTTCCTCTCCTCTTGTTTCCTCTCTTGTTTCCTTGTTTCCTCTCCTCTCGTTTCCTTGTTTCCTCTCCTCTTGTTTCCTCTCCTCTTGTTTCCTCTCCTCTCGTTTCCTCTCTCGTTTCCTTGTTTCCTCTCCTCTTGTTTCCTCTCTTGTTTCCTTGTTTCCTCTCCTCTCGTTTCCTTGTTTCCTCTCCTCTTGTTTCCTCTCTCGTTTCCTTGTTTCCTCTCCTCTCTTGTTTCCTCTTTTGTTTCCTCTCCTCTTGTTTCCTCTCTCGTTTCCTTGTTTCCTCTCCTCTTGTTTCCTCTTTCGTTTCCTTGTTTCCTCTCCTCTCTTGTTTCCTCTCCTGTTTCCTCTCTCGTTTCCTTGTTTCCTCTACTCTTGTTTCCTCTCTCGTTCCCTTGTTTCCTCTCCTCTCGTTTCCTCTCCCCCCCTTGTTTCCTTGTTTCCTCTCCTCTTGTTTCCTCTTTCGTTTCCTTGTTTCCTCTCCTCTCTTGTTTCCTCTCCTCTTGTTTCCTCTCTCGTTTCCTTGTTTCCTCTCCTCTCTTGTTTCCTCTCCTCTTGTTTCCTCTCTCGTTTCCTTGTTTC
>NC_050185.1:34769912-34772412 GCF_008315115.2 Sander lucioperca
GGCCTCTCTGGACAAAGAGGTACACACACACACACACACACACACACACATCTGGAGGCCTCTCTGGACAAAGAGGTACACACACACACACACACACACACACACATCTGGAGGCCTCTCTGGACAAAGAGGTACACACACACACACACACACACACACACACACACACACACACACATCTGGAGGCCTCTCTGGACAAAGAGGTACACACACACACACACACACACACACACACACACACACACACACACACACACACATCTGGAGGCCTCTCTGGACAAAGAGGTACACACACACACACACACACACACACCTGGAGGCCTCTCTGGACAAAGAGGTACACACACACACACACACACACACCTGGAGGCCTCTCTGGACAAAGAGGTACACACACACACACACACACACACACACCTGGAGGCCTCTCTGGACAAAGAGGTACACACACACACACACACACACACACACATCTGGAGGCCTCTCTGGACAAAGAGGTACACACACACACACACACACACACACACACACACACACACCTGGAGGCCTCTCTGGACAAAGAGGTACACACACACACACACACACACACACACACACACACACACACATCTGGAGGCCTCTCTGGACAAAGAGGTACACACACACACACACACACACACACAGAGATACACACGCACAGAGACACACACACACACCACATGCATACGTACAGAGACACACACACCCACGCATGCACACAGACACACACATATAGACTCACACACAGACACACACAGGCATGAAATGGAGGACCTGCGTTTTCGCCGCACAGTCCTGACGGCCCATGCAGTGTGTGAATACACGCTTACTTTGCAGATTCAAAGTAATCTCCCCTCAGATTGATCTGGGGACCCTTTGGAGGGGTCGGACCCCTATGTTGGGAACCACGGGACTGAACTGTCCTACTGTAAATAATGTCGTTTAAAGTAGCTTTTTCTAATCAATCTTTTCATCAAGCTGTCTCCTGTTTTTGAATCGACACATTCTCCTGATAAGACTACACTAACGAATGCCTTCTTTTCCCATGATGCACTGTGTGCAGCTGTATTACCACGGAGAGCCCATCAGCGTCAACGTCCACGTCACCAACAACTCCACCAAGACCGTCAAGAGAGTCAAGATCTCCGGTACGTCCGTCTGTCCGTCTCCGTGTCTTTAACGGTTTAGTCCTCAGACTCTGTGCCACAAATCTCCACTTCACATCACAGGAGCTGTGTTGGAAATAGTTCCGTGTGTGTGTGTGTGTGTGTGTGTGTGTGTGTGTGTGTGTGTTCTCGTTAAACTATATTCGTGGGGTCCAAAAACTGGGAATACAGTATACTTGTGGGGTCCGGACATCTTTGTGGGGCCAAAATGCTGGACCCCACAACTTTAAAGGTCTGTTTGAGGGTTAAGACTTGGTTTTAGGATTAGGGTTAGAATTAGGTTATGGTTAGGGTGAGGGTAAGGGTTAAGGTTAGGCATTTAGTTGTGATGGTGATGGTTAAGGTTAGGGTAAGGGGTTAGGGAATGCATTATGTCAATGACAGGTCCCCACAAAGATAGTGAAACGCACTGTGTGTGTGTGTGTGTGTGTGTGTGTGTGTGTGTGTGTGTGTGTGTGTGTGTGTGTGTGTGTGTGTGTGTGCGTGCGTGCGTGTGTCTCTGTGCGTGTGTGAGTCTGTCTCTGTATGTGTGAGTCTATATGTGTGTAGATCCATAGATTTATAACGGAGCTAGCTAACTGGAGCTAACCGCTAATCAGAGCTAATCGTTGCTAACCGAGCCTTCAGTTCTGCGTGTCTGTATCCATTAACTGCACGTATGGACTCGAGCCCGACTAAAACCCTTCATTTTATTAAAATGGCTGTAAAAGTTTTAAAACTACAACTCGGAGTTGTTTGAATGACAGAAATCTGCTCAAAGTACGGCGTAGCGTTAGCGTGCTAAGTTGACGCTTTCTCTGCCGAGTGCAGACTGATTTGCTGCGTAATCGCAGCCTTTGCGATTAGGAAATCGCGTTTTAACATATCGCGATATTATTGCAAATGCAATTAACCGTTTAGCCCTAGTGTGTTCTGATGCACTTTTTTGACCAACTCCGGGAGACTGATCAGTCCGACTGCCTTTTCTGCCGACAGTCGGCCGTCTGGTTGGTGTGTAACTGCCTTTAGACCAGCACGCCTATGGGTGCTGGACGGGAAATTGACAACTGCGTCGGGTGCAAGATAGGGGCCCTGAGAGTTTGCTTCTTTGAGTCAGGCATTGAAAGTGTTTTTGTGTCTCTGGTATGAAGTAATGAAAGTATAACAGTAACTGTCTCTGTCTCCGCAGTGCGTCAGTATGCAGACATCTGCCTGTTCAGTACGGCCCAGTACAAGTGCCCCGTGGCCCAGCAGGAGGCGGAGTAAGTCCCAGTTTAATGTCTCCCAGTGTGCCGTTTAAAATCTCCTCTGGGACATTTCGTCTCTCACAGACTGTA
>NC_050185.1:34775626-34805626 GCF_008315115.2 Sander lucioperca
CTCCCTCCCTTCCTACCTCCATCCTCCCTCCCTACCTACTTCTCTCCCTCCTCCCTCTGTTCCTGCATCCTCCCTCCCTCCTTCCTACCTCCATTCCTCCCTCCCTCCGTTCCTCCATCCCTCCCTTCCTTCGTTCCTTCCTCCCTCCCTCCTTCCCTCCATTCCTTCTTCCCTCCATTCCTCCCTCCCTCCCTTCCTACCTCCATTCCTCCTTCCCTCCCTCCAAACCTACTTCCCTCCCTCCGTTCCTCCATCCCTCCCTCCCTCCCTCCCTTCCTACCTCCATTCCTCCCTCCTACCTACTTCCCTCCCTCTGTTCCTCCATCCCTCCCTCCCTCTTCCTACCTCCATTCCTCCCTCCCTCCCTACCTACTTCCCTCCCTTTCTCCCTTCCTCCCTCCCTCCGTTCCTCCCTCCCTCCCTTCCTCCCTGCCTACCTCGCTACCTTTCTCCCTCCTCCCCCCCTCTGTGTCCCCCCCCCTGCAGGCTGCTGGAGGCATGTTTGGACAGGTAAATGTGACCGACAGCCTCAGTGCTCATTTCCTCTGATCTGAATCATTAAAACATAAACCGGTTTAATGAAAACACATCTGCTCTGATTTAAAACTAGTTTACGTCTCATTTAAAGCAATTCATGTGGCTTTAAACCAGTTTAAACTGGTTTTAAACCGGTTTGAACTGGCTTTAAACTAGTTTAAACTCACATGAATCCAGTTTATCTTCATTAAAGCAAATTATGTTGTTGAAACTGGCTTTAAAACTATTTTAAACTTACATTAATCCAGTTTATCTCTAACTTTAAAGAAGCAGTAGGTTAAGACTGAACCCTTGTGTTGTCTTCCCTTCTACCTTGAAAAAACGCCTTTTTTTCACAATTTGTTTTTGCTTTTTCCAACTTTTTAATTTTCTTCTACACATTTCCAGTGCTTATTTCTACGTCCCATATTTTCTGATATAAAACTTTAAAAAATTTTTTAAATGGGTCAATGTGACCCGAAGTCAACGCAATTAAGGGTATTTTACAATAACTTTGAATGCCCACAAGGCTGGCGAGTTTCAAGTGAACGCACCGTCTGTGTTTTCCGACAACGGCAGCTGCACACTGCTTAACGTCCGCTGTTGGATCCTCTACAGGGGAAATACAGTCACACTTTACACCGCTTAACGTTAGCTGTCAGCATTTTACCATTGGGTTTAATCCTAATCCTTCTTTAGCTGCTAGCTAACGGTAACGTAGCGTCCCGTGCAGCGATGCTTCTGGGGGAAAAAAAAAAGTCAGGCACTGAATTTTTAGTTCTTAAGGAGCTACACACCGGACTCGAGGAGAATCACATCTCTCGATTACAGGTTTTCATTGGCTGTTAGGTTTTCACGGCATTTTTTTTATATACAGTGAGGAAAATAAGTTTTTGAACAACCTGCTATTTTGTAAGTTCTCCCACTTAGAAATCATGGAGGGGTCTGAAATGTCATCGTAGGTGCATGTCCACTGTGAGAGACATAATCTAAAAAAAAAAAAATCCGAAATCACAATATATGATTTTTTAACTATTTATTTTGTATGATACAGCTGCAAATAAGTATTTGAACACCTGTCTATCAGCTAGAATTCTGACCCTCAAAGACCTGTTAGTCTGCCTTTAAAATGTCCACCTCCACTCCATTTATTATCCTAAATTAGATGCACCTGTTTGAGGTCGTTAGCTGCATAAAGACACCTGTCCACCCCATACATCAGTAAGAATCCAACTACTAACATGGCCAAGACCAAAGAGCTGTCCAAAGACACTAGAGACTAAATTGTACACCTCCACAAGGCTGGAAAGGGCTACGGGGAAATTGCCAAGCAGCTTGGTGAAAAAAGGTCCACTGTTGGAGCAATCATTAGAAAATGGAAGAAGCTAAACATGACTGTCAATCTCCCTCGGACTGGGGCTCCATGCAAGATCTCACCTCGTGGGGTCTCAATGATCCTAAGAAAGGTGAGAAATCAGCCCAGAACTACACGGGAGGAGCTGGTCAATGACCTGAAAAGAGCTGGAACCACCGTTTCCAAGGTTACTGTTGGTAATACACTAAGACGTCATGGTTTGAAATCATGCACGGCACGGACGGTTCCCCTGCTTAAACCAGCACATGTCAAGGCCCGTCTTAAGTTTGCCAATGACCATTTGGATGATCCAGAGGAGTCATGGGAGAAAGTCATGTGGTCAGATGAGACCAAAATAGAACTTTTTGGTCATAATTCCACTAACCGTGTTTGGAGGAAGAAGAATGATGAGTACCATCCCAAGAACACCATCCCTACTGTGAAGCATGGGGGTGGTAGCATCATGCTTTGGGGGTGTTTTTCTGCACATGGGACAGGGCGACTGCACTGTATTAAGGAGAGGATGACCGGGCCATGTATTGCGAGATTTTGGGGAACAACCTCCTTCCCTCAGTTAGAGCATTGAAGATGGGTCGAGGCTGGGTCTTCCAACATGACAATGACCCGAAGCACACAGCCAGGATAACCAAGGAGTGGCTCTGTAAGAAGCATATCAAGGTTCTGGCGTGGCCTAGCCAGTCTCCAGACCTGAACCCAATAGAGAATCTTTGGAGGGAGCTCAAACTCCGTGTTTCTCAGCGACAGCCCAGAAACCTGACTGATCTAGAGAAGATCTGTGTGGAGGAGTGGGCCAAAATCCTCCTGCAGTGTGTGCAAACCTGGTAAAAAACTACAGGAAACGTTTGACCTCTGTAACTGCAAACAAAGGCTACTGTACCAAATATTAACATTGATTTTCTCAGGTGTTCAAATACTTTTTTGCAGCTGTATCATACAATAAATAGTTAAAAAATCATACATTGTGATTCTGGATTTTTTTTTTTTTTAGATTATGTCTCTCACAGTGGACATGCACCTACGATGACAATTTCAGACCCCTCCATGATTTCTAAGTGGGAGAACTTGCAAATAGCAGGTTGTTCAAATACTTATTTTCCTCACTGTATTTGGCCAATTTTCTGCATCACAACATTTGGGTTTCTTTCAAGCAAATTGCCCAAAAATAACAGATTGTTCCATACAACGCTCTTTGTAGGTAAAATCAAAAATCAGATCACTACTTTAATGAATTTTGGGGTTTTTTTATTTAATTTATAGTAGGGTTGGGCAGTAATACGGTATACTGCAGGGTCTTAAAAATAGCAATGGTATCAGTTTCAATACCGTCATTAAAAAAAAATGCAGTGCACTATATAGGAGACAAGGATTAAATATTAAATATAATTTACGTAATTATGTGTGGTTGTCACACGTGACAGTGTGGAGGAGAAAGTTGTTTTTTTGTAAGTTGTTGTTACTGTAGTGGGACATTTTATTTTAACATGATAAGTTTAATATTCTGCAAGATTGTCATATATTCTTAGTTGTGTTTATAGACTTAGAGACTCCAAGGGAAGAAGCAACTGGCATCATAAAACCTTGAGCCTAGGTGAAGTTATTATTTATGAAAGCTATTTTCTGTTTTCAGAACTCAGTCTCTCCTTTATTTAGATAAGGGTGAAGAAGGGCCATAACATTTTGAACTGTGTCTCCTTCTGTGTCCTGCTTTAACAGATGTTTAGGCTAAGTAGGGAGCAGGAACAGAGGGGAAAGGTTGTAAAGTCATTGTGACTGTTTGTGTTTTTTTCATCTGCGTAGCTGCTAGACTTATCCTGGAGGGGGGTGGTTTAAGGGAGTTTTTACTATATAGATTAGGGCTGTCAATCGATTAAAAAAATTAATTACAGACTCTGTAATAATTAATCGAAATTAATCGCATACATAGTTAACGGTGCCTGAACCGATACTTTTTAAGAAAGTAAAAAAGAAAAAGAAAACAAAGGGTACTAAACAACAGTTGGTGACATTAAAGAACGGCTTGTTTATTGCTAAGGCCATATGGTCAAAATTAAATGATTTAATAATAATGTATAACAATAACTTATTTCACTAGTAAATTGCTGTTGAGCGACAAAAACAACAACCAGATGGGAAAAGGACATTTACAATAACTTCAAATGCACCACGAGGCTGTAGTTTACCAGTTTCATTGAACGCACCGTCTGTGTTGTTTTTCCGACGGCAGCTCGGCAACTGCAGATTGTTACATCCCGCTGTTGAATCCTCTACAGTAAAACACAGTCAAACTTTACACCGTTCAGCGTTAGCTGTCAGCATTGTAACCGTGTTTAATTCGGCAACTAGCTAGCGGTAGGCTAACGTTAGCTGCTGTCGAGTATAGTGTTAACTAGCTAGCGGTAGGCTAACATTAGCTGCTGTGGAGTATAGTGTTAACTAGCTAGCGGTAGGCTAACATTAGCTGCTGTGGAGTATAGTGTTAACTAGCTAGCGGTAGGCTAACATTAGCTGCTGTCGAGTATAGTGTTAACTAGCTAGCGGTAGGATAACGTTAGCTGCTGTCGAGTATAGTGTTAACTAGCTAGCGGTAGGCTGCTGTTGAGTATAGTGTTAACTAGCTAGTGGTAGGCTAACGTTAGCTGCTGTTGAGTATAGTGTTAACTAGCTAGCAGTAGGCTAACGTTAGCCGCTGTTGAGTATAGTGTTAACTAGCTAGTGGTAGGCTAACATTAGCTGCTGTCGAGTATAGTGTTAACTAGCTAGCGGTAGGATAACGTTAGCTGCTGTCGAGTATAGTGTTAACTAGCTAGCGGTAGGCTGCTGTTGAGTATAGTGTTAACTAGCTAGTGGTAGGCTAACGTTAGCTGCTGTTGAGTATAGTGTTAACTAGCTAGCAGTAGGCTAACGTTAGCTGCTGTTGAGTATAGTGTTAACTAGCTAGCGGTAGGCTAACGTTAGCTGCTGTTGAGTATAGTGTTAACTAGCTAGCGGTAGGCTAACGTTAGCTGCTGTTGAGTATAGTGTTAACTAGCGTCCCGTGCAGCGGTGTTTGTGTTGCCTGTATCGTCTTCAGAGGACCAGAGAGAAGAGCAGACATATCAGTGGCTCCAGATTTCGGTAGCCAGGGTTGGCAGGAAGAAGATTTTTACAAGTAAATGTTCCAGTTAATGATCCAGGCAGAACATTCTCGTCTCCCTCCTTCATTTTACAGTCCAACGGTGGCTAGAACGGCTCCGGGTCAAACGTCAATATGGAATGGAAACAGATTAATTAATCGAAATTAACGCGTTATTTTGACAGCCCTAATATAGATGTATGTTTTGCTCAGCTGGTCAGAAGACCCTTTCAGATGTGCCATGAGTACCTGTGAAACTGTTTTCTCTGCATTTGCAAATGTAAATAAATACTCAAAGACCAAACTTTGGTTTAATCCTCAAATCGTCCTTATTTGTTTCATCTGGTGTTTTTAACCCTGCTGCTAACAAGAGAAGATGACTCGAGTCTGTTTTCCGTGCCGTCGGCCTTCATTTTGGCCGATTTGACATGCTCAGTCAGGAATGAGCGTGACTAGAGCCGAAAATCTTTTAAACTGACCTTTGTTGATCTGAAATGAAGACAGATTCAGCAACTGCACGGCCTATTTCTCTCTTAAAATGTTGATCAAATCAAACATCAGTCGGCCACTGTGAGATCACTTCCTGTTGCCGCGTGTCCTCAGAGCAGATTTTATCCGAAACTACATATAATTGGTGTGTTGATTTAAAACCAGGAAGTGGACTGAGCGGTAACGAAGTGACGCGTGTCTGTGCGTGTGTTTGTTTTTGTTTTTCAGAGACGTTTCGGTGGAGCTGCCCTTCATCCTAATGCATCCTAAACCGGTGGAGCCACCGCTGTCCCGCCCACAGTCCGGTGAGTTACCGACACAAAAACTACGTTACCGATACGGGACGTAAAGGTCGGACATTTTAAAGACGCTACAGGTGAACAGGGTCGACATTTAACCAACAGATACTTCCTGACATTAAGGCTACACTTCCCCCTCTCATTCCCCCTGCTCTGGTGTTCCCCCCTCTCATTCCCCCTGCTCTGGCGTTTCCTCCTCTCATTCCCCCTGCTCTGGCGTCTCCCCCTCTCATTCCCCCTGCTCTGGCGTTTCCCCCTCTCATTCCCCCTGCTCTGGCGTGTCCCACTCTCATTCCCCCTGCTCTGGCGTCTCCCCCTCTCATTCCCCCTGCTTTGGCATTTCCTCCTCTCATTCCCCCTGCTCTGGTGTTCCCCCCTCTCATTCCCCCTGCTCTGGCGTTTCCCCCTCTCATTCCCCCTGCTCTGGCGTTTCCCCCTCTCATTCCCCCTGCTCTGGCGTTCCCTCGTCTCATTCCCCCTGCTCTGGCGTTTCCCCCTCTCATTCCCCCTGCTCTGGCGTGTCCCACTCTCATTCCCCCTGCTCTGGCGTCTCCCCCTCTCATTCCCCCTGCTCTGGCGTTTCCCCCTCTCATTCCCCCTGCTTTGGCATTTCCTCCTCTCATTCCCCCTGCTCTGGCGTTCCCCCCTCTCATTCCCCCTGCTCTGGCGTGTCCCACTCTCATTCCCCCTGCTTTGGCGTTTCCTCCTCTCATTCCCCCTGCTCTGGCGTTCCCCCCTCTCATTCCCCCTGCTTTGGCGTTTCCCCCTCTCATTCCCCCTGCTTTGGCGTTTCCCCCTCTCATTCCCCCTGCTCTGGTGTTTCCCCCTCTCATTCCCCCTGCTTTGGCGTTTCCCCCCTCTCATTCCCTCTGCTCTGGCGTTTCCCCCTCTCATTCCCCCTGCTCTGGCATTTCCCCCTCTCATTCCCCCCTGCTCTGGCGTGTCCCACTCTCATTCCCCCTGCTTTGGCGTTTCCCCCTCTCATTCCCCCTGCTTTGGCGTTTCCCCCTCTCATTCCCCCTGCTCTGGTGTTTCCCCCTCTCATTCCCCCTGCTTTGGCGTTTCCCCCCTCTCATTCCCTCTGCTCTGGCGTTTCCCCCTCTCATTCCCCCTGCTCTGGCATTTCCCACTCTCATTCCCCCTGCTCTGGCATTTCCCACTCTCATTCCCCCCTGCTCTGGCGTGTCCCACTCTCATTCCCCCTGCTCTGGTGTTTCCCCCTCTCATTCCCCCTGCTCTGGTGTTTTTCTGCTCGTAACGTGCACAAAATGCCTCATTTGTTCATGATTTCGCTCGTATTTCTTGAGAAACCTAGCAGAACATATTCCTTTTTAAACCCAAACGTAGCAATGTAAATGTATCCTGAGAATGCACACAGCTCCGGCCTTTTCCCACCCACTCTTTCCCTTCTTTATCACGCACTGAATTTCCGTGGAGACGAGAATCCGTTTCCATGGAAACAACGGTGTGACACGCTAACAGTGTGTGTGTTTGTGTGTGTTGCAGCCGTGCCAGAGATGGACCCCCCCATCGACACCAATTTGATAGAATTCGACACGAAGTGAGTCTGGAGTCTTCTGTTGAGTGTGTATATATATATATATATTAGGGGTGGAACGGTACACTGAAGTCACGGTTCGGTTCATACCTCGGTTCAGCCATCACGGTTCGGTTCGGTACAATGGAGGGAAAAGCATAACAAAAATGCAGAAGGCAATTTTCGTTATTGTGCATGTCTCAGGCTGTACCACCTAGTGTCCTCCAGTCTGTCCCCTGAGCTAGCTGCAACAGCCTGAGTGTATAAAGTAAGATGTAAACAGTAAATAATAAGTAGGCTACCCCACATCTTCTCTAGACTCCATCTGGAACTTGTAAACAAAATAAGACAATCAGCTAGTAGGCTAGTGTGCTATGGGAGACAAGCGCTGCTCTCATATGTGAATGCACAGAGCAGGGGTGTTAAAAGAGCAGCTTCTTACACAGAGCAGTTGGCGAATTGTGGCGTTAGCTTCACACGCTAACAGCGGAGCTAGCAGCAAACAGCGGAGCTAGCAGCAAACAGCGAAGCTAGCAGCAAACAGCGGAGCTAGCAGCAAACAGCGGAGCTAACAGCAGAGCAAACAGCGAAGCAAATGGGCCTGGAAACCATTTGTGGTCGAGGCGAGAAGGGATCCAGCTACAGTACATCCGTGTTTGGTTGTATATGGAAGGGACTAGTTTGCTTCGTGTGGACTCACTGGACCGACCATAGACAGTTAGGCTATATAAGAAGGGACCGACTCGACAGATTAGGTGTCCCTAAGAAACGCGTATGTAACAGTAGTTCCACATTACATTAATTCATTTGCACGCAAGATTTATTTATTTTTATACCGTGTATTCTCCGTGTAAATTCATGAACCAAACTGAGACGCCCGTACCGTTTCGGTTCAATACGAATACATGTACCGTTCCACCTCTAATATATATATATATATATCTATATATCTATATATATATATATATATATATATATATATATATATATATATATATATATATATATATCTGTATTTTTTGTGTCTATTTCCTTGTTTGTTTGTGTATGTTTGCACCCATCACTGAGGCTGTGTGTGTGTGTGTGTGTGTGTGTGTGTGTATGTATGTATATATATATATATGTGTGTGTGTATGTATGTATGTATGTATGTATGTATGTATGTATATATATATATATACACACACACACACACACACACACACACACACACACACACACACACACACACACACACAGTCACACACTCAATGACGTTTTAAATGGACCAGTTAATTAATAGGAACTCTCTCTTCGTCCTTTTAGCAGCATTTCCCAGGACGACGACTTCGTCTTCGAGGACTTCGCCCGCCTCAGGCTCAAAGGCGCCGTGGACGACAAAGACGAGGACTGCTAGGAGCTCGCCAACCCTTCATACGCTCGCTTCGAAACCCCACACACACACACACACACACACACACACACACACACACACACACTCACACTCTCTTGAAGTTACATTCCCCGGCAGAGGGGGTGGATGAGGGCATGTTTGGATGGAGGCTCGGTGGTGTTCTTCCTCTTTTTGCTTCAGCCATTTTCGTCTTGCCGTCACCATTTTTATCGCCGCCGTCTTCTTCTCCATCTGTCTGTCTCCGTTTCTCTTTTTTGCTGAAGGTTGGAAAAAAAAAACTCCAAATGTTTAGCAGCTGCAGGACAGATGTTAGCGGTGCCGATCGAAAAACATAAGATGTGTAGGACGCTGCATCGCTCGTCTTTGAGCTTTTACTTTGAAATTGTTTTTTGAACGTCGACTGTTTCCCGCGGCGACGATCACCGTCTTGTACAAACAGAATATATATTTGAAACATAGAAAAAAAGATAATCTTCTACGAGCAGTTTGAGATCCGTGTTCAGTGGCGATCAACGCTTTTCTTCAAGTAAAATACCGTAGATGCTTTTTACATCCTGGCTGCGAGGGGAGGACACACACACACACATATGCACGTGCACACACACACACACACAAGCACGTGCACACACACACACACATGTGCGCACACACACACTTCACCAGCATCCACTCTCATCACACTGAACCCTTTGTTTTGTCAGCTGCACTTTCTTGTTTTATTTTGAAAGAACCGTTCCAGCGTTGACTGAGTTTCCTATTTATTTACAACAATTTTTCATCTTTTCTGAATTTAAGAATCTGTTAGTTTGTGTTCAGTATTTTTCTCTCTGTCATCAGATGTCATGACAAGTCGATAAAACCCCAAAAACATGTTAGTCCGTCTCTCAATTCTGTCTGACTTCCTGTCAGTCTCTCAAGCTCTGAATCCATTGGTTCCTACTGAACACGTTTTAAACTTTAAAAACAAATATTTAGCTATATTTTTTTGAAAACTAGACCTGATCTGGAAGAGTTGTGGGACTTTATATAAATGATCTGGATTCCTAAAAAAAAATCTTAAAATCCTTTCAATAACAAATCCCACAAATAGACCTAAAACTGCAATTTTATAAAGAGAGCTTCAGTAATTTCTGTAATTTTTAGCAAAATGTTGGGAAATTGTGCATTTGTTGACTTAAATAAAAAAATAAAAAAATCTTTAATATAGGGAGCATCAGGTCACTTTGGAAAGTTCAAGACTTAAAGGGACAGTTCAGGTTTATTGAAATGAGAGAAGCAGGCAGGACACAGAAGCTAAGCAATGTTAGCTAATTCATTTTAGACTCCTAAAACCATCTATATCAGTTTAAGTGGACGCTATATTTAGAATATTTTCAGCGCTGTACCTTGCTGTCAGACAGCCTGTTACGACACGGGGAACTGAAGCCGTTATCTCTGCTTTCTTCAACGCCACCAGACTCCTTTGACAAAACCATTAAAAATATTTTCAGCGCTGTACTTTGCTCTTAGACAGCCCCGGGGAACGGAAGCCACCAGACTCCTTTGACAAAACCAGTGATTTTACCTCGCAGAACACGGGAGTTCCTGCTCTACCGCTGCCTCCGAGGTTAGTTAGTTAGTGTTATTCTGTGACTTTGGTGTTTTAAACGGCTAGTTTTAGATTCACCAAAGTCATTCAATAACACTAACTAACTAACCTTGGAGGCAGTGGGTAGAGCAGCAACTCCCGTGTTCTGCGAGGTAAAATCACTGATTTTGTCAAAGGAGTCTGGTGGCTTCCGTTAGTTTAGATTCTCTGCCTGACCCGAGCCCGGCCGTTATTTTACTTTCGCCGACTGATTTGTGTTTTTTTTTTTTTTTTTTATCATTACTTTATTAGCCTAATTGGGTGGGGATAAAGCTATGCCATAATCAGAAATATTATCTATATAGGCTATATTTAGGCCAACGTAACAAATGTGTCCAAAAAGTTACACAAGTTGGACTACAGTTACAAAATGCAACACGTGTCATGCGCGGAGTCTCCTCCTCTCGCACACATCACACTGGGCCTGCTGGGCTGTACGGTGGAGCATCACACCAGGCCTGCTGGGCCGTATGGTGGAGCATCACACCAGGCCTGCTGGGCTGTATGGTGGAGCATCACACCAGGCCTGCTGGGCTGTATGGTGGAGCATCACACCAGGCCTGCTGGGCTGTATGGTGGAGCATCACACCAGGCCTGCTGGGCTGTATGGTGGAGCATCACACCAGGCCTGCTGGGCTGTATGGTGGAGCTTAAGTGCAACGTGGAGCTTGAGGATGTAAAGAAAAACAGGAGAATTACCTTTTGAGTAAGTGTGGAGGAAAGTCGGAGGTATGGAACCATTTAAACAAGTCGTGGGCAGTAACAACATATGTGTCGGCTTGGTCGAGTGCGTTAGGCTAAGTGCGGCACGCTGCTCACCTATGACAGCAAATCAAACGGGGACTTGGATGATGAACAGACACATGAAGCAGGCTCGCCGTGGCAGAAAAGATGATATTCAGCCTTCAACGTCCTCTTTTGTTACTTCTCCAAGCATGAGGGCGAAGCCATCCCTCACGGAGAAATGCGTTGAGTTCAAACAACTCTGAATTGTAGTTGAGAACGTCAGTTATAACGGCCCACGTATTAAAAAAGTGTCTGGTTTAAATCGGGCTCGGGCTCATAATCACAGTTAATGTGCCGGGCCGGGCCGGTCTCGGACACAACGTGCACGTGCTCGGGTTGGGTCAGGCTTGATTTTTTTGGGGCCAGATCTAAGCTCTAGCTTCCGTTCCCCGGGGCTTTCGAAGAGCAAAGTACAGCGCTGAAAATATTCCAAATATAGGTCTTTAAAAAAATCTTTTCACTTTGCAAAATATGTGGTCTATTCAAATCTAAGTACGTTTAAGACTGTGTCCGTTATGTTAAATAGAACGGTCATATCTGTCGTTTTGGGAGACACATACCCACGTTTTAAGGTTTCCATGTTGATGTTTTCACACCGCCTACTTTCTTGTAGACGGCTAACGAATGAGCACTAACTCTGACGACGCTGGAATGTTTTTTTTTAATCCCGAATCCGAACTTTAGACCTGAGTTTGACATTGAGTCAGCGCGTTTCTTCGGCTGGTGTAAACTGATCTGGTTTCTGTTTATTTGGTCTGTTTTTTAAAGCGTAAAAGTAGATTTCTTGCGCCAGGATCTTTGAGTTGTAAAGTAGTTTAAAACTAATTGAACAGTTGAGTGTGTTCCCACGGTTTAACTGAATTAAAATCTAAATCTCTCACAGCGGAAACGCTCCGTGACTCGACCCCCGCCTGCTTTAAACCGTCACCTTAAACCGTTGTTGAAGAGAAATGCTGCTGTTTCTGTTTATTATTAATGTGCTAATTTCTCGCCACAATTCCCCTGAATGCACTTTCAGCAAATGTACTTAAAGGTGCCGTAGGTAAGATTGGGAAGATCCAGGACTTTTGAACATCGACAACTTCTCAGTCTCTTTCCCCCTTTCCACTAAAGCCCAAAACGGTCTCCTAAGCCCCTCCCCCCACAAGGCAGAATGAATGCATTTTTTTCGTAGTTTTATAAGTCTTACCTACTGCACCTTTAAAATATGTTCAGCGTTTGTTTTTGTAGGATCAGTGACTACTGTAAGCTGCGTCGTGCCTTCTATATCTCCCCGTTGCCAATTAGAGGAAATGTTTTCATTTTTTTGTGTGATTTATTGTGGCTAAAAAATACAATTTGTAGGTGTTTTAAATCGCAGTAAGTTGCCAGAGTAATTTTTTAAAAAGTGGGGGGGAGGGGGGGGGAAATCACGTTAACCCTCATGTTGTCTTCCCGTCGACCGTGCAACTTTTTGTTTCTCTGGGTCAAAATTTTTACATTTTTTTTCAACATTTTTGGCGTCTTTTTTGACACTTTTTCCCAACATTTTTTTCTGCACCTTTTGACGTTTTTGTGTGGTTGTTTTCCTCACATTTTTGAAGCTTTTCCGGACATTTTTGTGACTTTTCAATGTTCTTTTATTTAAAAAAAAAAAATTTCAAATGCTAGGAAATTGAATACAACTTGTGAGGAGCGTTGTAGGGAACCATCCACATTATTTCTTTTGAAAATGTGGTTGAAAGAACCCCAAATTTCTGATAAAGAAACTTTTTGAAAATGGGTCAAATTTGACCTGAGAACAACATGAGGGTTAAGTGTTTGTTGTTTATCTCTGTTCCATAAAGTCACCATGTAAGTAACTTCTTATATTCCAGATGATTCACAGTTCTGATGTCTGAATGAGTTAAATTTCAAGAGAGTAATGTGTAGTATTTCTTGAATGACAGGATTTTCTTCCACTAAATAAAACAAAATCGGATTTTAAATGCTAAACATTGTGTGAAATTCCTCCCTAACTGACCTGCATCGTTAGTTCAGAGTACGACCAATTTTCAGCAGTTTGTAAAGCAGGAAGTTTTATTTTGAAAGGTAACGTCACCAGCAGCAAGTTGAGATTGAGTCGATCGAACTTGCCGATGTCTCGTAATATCACACGTGCAGTTTTATGCATATACACACACATGCAATGTCATATAATGAGACCGACTGAGCATGTCAGGTCGGCCAAAATGAACGCCGACGGCTCCTCCAACGGACGACGGCACGGAACACACCGAACAGACTCGAGTCACTGACTTCGCCAGACTGTCCAACGGCCGATAATCGGGTTGGTGTGTCAGCACCTTGAACACCTGTGTGGGGGTCCAGGGCCTTTAAAAACAATTTCATTCTTTTAGCAAATGCTATAAAATTGAATAAAACCCCCCAAATTCAATTAAAGTAGTGATCTGATTTTTGATTTTACCTACAAAGAGCATTGTATGGAACAATCTGTTATTTTTGGGCAGTTTGCTTGAAAGAAACTCAAATGTTGTGATGTAGAAACTTTGAAAAAGAAATTGGCCAAATTATATAAAAAAGTGCCATGAAAACCTAACAGCCAATGAAAACCTGTAAGCGAGAGATGTGATCGAATGAAACGGCAGCAGCGTTTCTCTTCAACTCCTCCGCGTGATCCTCCTCCTCGAGCGCCGTCCACGTTTTTATTTTATTCTATTTTCATCGTTCAAACTCTGAACTTCAGCAGCGTTTATTCTCCTCTACTGGATCTGTTCCTCTGTGTTCATTCTTAAAAAAAACACATGAAAGTAGTTTGAAGACCATCATATCATAAAATTAAAGTTATTCTTCCCCCGCCCTCCCTCTCGCTCTCCCCCCCCCACACACACATAAAAACTGCACAGATCAACATTTCAGACGACACAGAAGCACTGCACTTTCATTGGCCGAAACAATCCCAGAGAACTGCAGACGTTATTGTTTGTTTTTATTTTCAGGAGGCAAAGAACAACAATGTTCTTTTTCGCTTGGCCATTTTTTGTTTGTTTTCAAGGCTTCACACAAACCAATACGTTCTTAATTGGTTACACTTTACTTGAAGGTATCTACATAAGAGTGACATGACACTGTCATTAACGTGTCATAAACGTGTATGACAACGCTTCTTTTAGGATGTGCCATTCGGTTAGGGTTAGGTTAGTTCAAATTGGCGAGCCAGCCAGAAGGGTTGGGTTAGAGTTAAACGTGAATTATACTAGACGCATCCAAGGTGGCGCGCGCCATCGTGACGTCAAAATGACCTAATATCCTGCCGGTGCGCCCGATTTATTTATTTTTTTTCTGAACGGGTTCGCCGACAACCGGATGCCAGGACTCTCATAGTGACTGCAAGTCTCTCTTGTAAACTTACTGGGTTAAGATGAGTTATTTATGGTGAATGAAAGGCTTGATCCCACCAAGTAGGTCATCGAATCAAATCGAAGCATTGACGTCAACGCTGCTGCCAGTTCTGCCGTTGTTTACCTTTTTCTTCTTCTAGTCCGTAGAAAGAGCTACGTCCGTAGGCTTTGCTCATTAGCGCCACCGCTGTTCAGGAGAAGACTGCAACTAGTGTCGCGAGCACCAGCGCAGGTATAAATAGTCACGGCGATCCCATGACGTCACATTTGCACGCACCAGCTGGGCTGCGTCCAGTGTAAAAGAGCCTTTAGGGTTCGGTTAGTTCGAATTGGCGAGCCAGCCAGGAGGGTTGGGTTAGGGTTCATGTGTTCATGACGGTGTCATGTCACTCTTATGTAGATACCTCCAATAAAGTGTTACCGTTTGTTTTTATTTTCAGGAGACAAAGAAGAACAATGTTTGTTTTTTTTACACTAGGCCACACACATTTTTTATTTTATTTTTTTATTTCAAAATGGCCAATATTTCCCTCCCTTCCTCCGTCATTTGAAGCTGCGACCCAGAAGGGAAGAAGAAACCAACACAGCATGTTTTTAATTATTTTTTAATTTTTTTTTTTTTTTGTTCCAAGCAGTGCTGTGAATCGTACGAGCTGTGATTGTGTCCTTATTTTGTCGTGCATATGTGGGGTAACTTTGCTAAGTGTGAAAATATTTTGACAAGTGCCACACCCCGGCCTGTGCGATGCTTACCATAATGTCTATAAAACAGGAAGTGATTTCTTCTGGTGGGACGAACACCAGAAAAGAGAGAATTATGATTATTATGCTTCTGATTATTATTATTATTATTATTATGGTGACTATTATTATTATTATTCCTTCTACTGTATCATCATTGCGACCATGATTATCCTCAATCATTTAAGAGTCTATTGTTTTGCCATGTATTTTTTATTTTGAGATTTTTATTTTAGTTTTCTTTTTATTATTAAAGGTAAAATGAACTAACAAATCCTGATGTCGTGTGCTGCTTCTGAATGTTTCCCTTCATCTCAAATGTTTGACTGAATTTGGTGTTTTGGGGGTAAAAAGACATCCGAGATTAAACCGGATTAAACTGGATTAAAGGTTGTGTTTTTGGGTGTTTAGGTAACACAAACCGCTTTTTTTTAAACAGCTTGTAAATTATTGTATTGTAACAAGCAGCAGGTTCAACTTTTTATGACTTTTTTCGACATACTATACTATGACATTTTCATGGCTTTTTTTACATACTATACTATGACTTTTTTATGACTTTTTTCGACATACTATACTATGACTTTTTTTGACATACTATGAATTTGTATGACTTTTTTCAACATACTATACTATACATACATACTATATTATGAATTTTTATGAATTTTTTTAACATACTATGACTTTTTTTCAACTTTTTCGACAAACTATACTGTGACTTTTTCAACTTTTTCGACATACTATACTATGACTTTTTTGACTTTTTTCAACATACTATACTATGACTTTTTTCGACATACTATACTATGACTTTTTTCGACATTCTATACTATGAATTTTTTCGACATTCTATACTATGAATTTTTTCGACATACTATACTATGACTTTTTATGACTTTTTTCGACATTCTATACTATGAATTTTTTTGACATACTATACTATGACTTTTTTGACTTCGACATTCTATACTATGAATTTTTATGACTTTTTCATGACTTTTTTTTTTTAAATACTATACTATGAATTTTTTCGACATACTATACTGTGACTTTTTTTGACATACTATGAATTTGTATGACTTTTTTCAACATACTATACTATGGCTTTTTTAGGACTTTTTTCGACATACTATACTTTTTTTAACAGCTTGTAAATTATTGTATTGTAACATGCAGCAGGTTCAACTTTTTATGACTTTTTTCGACATACTATACTATGACATTTTCATGGCTTTTTTTACATACTATACTATGACTTTTTTATGACTTTTTTCGACATACTATACTATGACTTTTTTTGACATACTATGAATTTGTATGACTTTTTTCAACATACTATACTATGGCTTTTTTAGGACTTTTTTCGACATACTATATTATGAATTTTTATGAATTTTTTTAACATACTATGACTTTTTTTCAACTTTTTCGACAAACTATACTGTGACTTTTTTTCAACTTTTTCGACATACTATACTATGACTTTTTTTTACTTTTTTCAACATACTATACTATGACTTTTTTCGACATACTATACTATGACTTTTTATGACTTTTTTCGACATTCTATACTATGAATTTTTTCGACATACTATACTATGACTTTTTTTGACATACTATACTATGACTTTTTTGACTTCGACATTCTATACTATGAATTTTTATGACTTTTTTCATGACTTTTTTTTTTTTTAAATACTATACTATGAATTTTTTCGACATACTATACTGTGACTTTTTTGACATATTATACTATGACTTTATAGGTTTTTCGACATACTATGACATTTTATGACTTTTCAGCCACTTCTCATATCCATGCTGTCAGCATTTAAACATGCTCTCCTCTCCGTGGTGGTCAGCAGTCTTTCAGAGCATTGTCCCCTCCCAGCTCCCCCCTTTCTCCTCCAGCTCATCATTCCAGCACCAGGTCCAGCCTCTTCCATCCATCTTCCAGAGCTCAGATCCTTCTTCATATTCTCCACCATCACTAGAGTCTAGACTCCATCGGGGGGGGGGGGTCCTCCATCATGATGACGTCACCACGGGTCTCATCACCAAAGACTGTTTTTCACCCGTGCACATTTTAATAAATATTTGTTCACCTAAATGAGTCTGTCCTGATTGAATGACTTTTTATGACTTTTTTCGACATACTATACTATGACTTTTTTATGACTTTTTTCGACATGCTATACTATAACTTTTTTCGATATACTATGATTTTTTTTATGACTTTTTCCGACATACTATATTATGAATGTTTATGAATTTTTTTAACATACTATACTATGACTTTTTAATGACTTCGACATACTGTACTGTGACTTTTTTATGCCTTTTTTCGACATACTATACTATGACTTTTTCATGATTTTTTTTCGACATACTATACTATCAGTTTTTATGACTTTTTTCGACATGCTATTCTGTGACTTTTATGACTTTCTTTCGACTTTTTTGACATTCTCTACTATGAATTTTATGACTTTTTTTCAACATTCTATACTATGACTTTTTTGACTTTTTTCGACATGCTATACTATGACTTTTCAACATACTGTAGTATGACTTTTTAATGACTTTTTTCTCCATACTATAGTATGAATTTTTATGACTTTTTTTCGACATACTATACTATGACTTTCGACTTTTTTCGACGACATACTATACTATGACTTTAGTCTACATACTACACTGACTTTTTTGACTTTTTTCGACATAAATACTATGACTTTTTCAACATACTATACTATGACTTTTTTGACTTTTTTCGACATACTATATTATGAATGTTTATGAATTTTTTTAACATACTATACTATGACTTTTTTATGACTTCGACATACTGTACTGTGACTTTTTCATGATTTTTTTTCGACATACTATACTATCAGTTTTTATGACTTTTTTCGACATACTATACTATAACTTTCGACTTTTTTCGACGACATACTATACTATGACTTTAGTCTACATACTATACTATGACTTTTTTATGCCTTTTTTCGACATACTATACTATGACTTTTTCATGATTTTTTTTCGACATACTATACTATCAGTTTTTATGACTTTTTTCGACATGCTATACTGTGACTTTTATGACTTTCTTTCGACTTTTTTGACATTCTCTACTATGAATTTTATGACTTTTTTTCAACATACTATACTATGACTTTTTTATGACTTTTTTCGACATACTACACTGTTACTGGTTGATAACTCAGAAATGATGTTTGGAGACTTAAAAAATGACGACTAGTTCGATGAGTTCAAATCAAATGCAGCTTTATTCAAACAGTGAACAAACTCTCATGACAATGAGACAACCGTGAGCATATGAAAGTATCTGCCCAAGGCTGACTAACATGAACATCAAAATGGATCCTTTTTAAACTCTTTTGTTGTCCTCACACAGGCCAAGCTATCTATTTTAGTGGAACAGTTGCTTTCAAACTGTGCTTCTAATAGATTTACACATTCCAGTCTATTTCTTTCTGTGAGATAATGTCACCTGAAACACTAATCCTTAAATCGAAAATCCCTAGAATAAATGAAATACCTTTGAACACATGCATGCTAAAATATACCAAACCTATTAATCCTCCCTTTTTTTATCATGGTTGAGGTACAGTCGAACATGCGATATACTGTGATAGGAAACAATCTTAACATATGGAATACACATGAAATACATTTTAAATGATGATTATACAAGAATATATTAGTTACAGAGTACATAAAATAATAATAATGCTTGATCATGGCAGAGGTGAAAACCTGGTGGCTGTTTTCTTCACCAGGAAAAATTCCTCTACGATCCCCTCATTACAGAATGCTGCCAGCCAAATATTTGGGGCAATCACATTATTCTTTGTCATGATAGCATGGTTCTAAACTTATCCTTCATCGTTTCCTACATGTTCTTAAAGGTCCCATGGCATGAAAATTTCACTTTATGAGTTAGTTTTAAACATTAATATGAGTTCCCCCAGCCTGCCTATGGTCCCCCAGTGGCTAGAAATGGTGATAGGTGTAAACCGAGCCCTGGGTATCCTGCTCTGCCTTTGAGAAAATGAAAGCTCAGATGGGCCGATCTGGAATCTTCCCTTTATGACGTTATAAGGGGAAAGGTTACCTCCCCTTTTTCTGGTTTGCCCGCCCAGAGAATTTGGCCCACCCATGAGAGAGAGACATCATGGCTTTAAAACAAGCAAAGTGGCAGTTGGTCAAGACCACACCCCCACCCCCCTCTATCTTGCCCCTCTCCTCCTCAATAGCATTTAAAGCTACAGACACAGAAATGGCACATCCTAAGGAAAGATCATTGTGGGACTGGCTCTAGTGGCTGTAATTCTGGACCAAGGCTGAATTTAGGGAAAGAGACTTCAGATACAGTATTAGGGACCACTAAGGTCTATATAAAGAGACTTCAGATACAGTATTAGGGGACCACTAAGGTCTATATAAAAGTGACTTCAGATACAGTATTAGGGGACCACTAAGGTCTATATAAAGAGACTTCAGATACAGTATTAGGGGACCACTAAGGTCTATATAAAAGCATCCAAAGAGCACCATGTCATGGGACCTTTAACCCATGTACATTGAATTTCTCATTCTCAAAATACCAGACAATGAAGAAGATGCAAACCTAGGTCTGCGTTGATTAGCTGAGTGGACATGCACATGATTAACCGGATTCTGTACCACTGAGATGTTAGTAACAGACTTTAATATTAAATTCTTCAATATCAGAAAACAACATCCTAACACAAAAATGACAACCACAGGAAGATTAGTACGACTGGAGCAATAATTTCTATTGCAACCATGCAACAATGGAGTTATTATTGAACATTCTCGTCAACCATTCAAGTCCTCTTCCTGTCTCTGCATACTTTCCTCCTGTAATGTGTGCCTCTTTATTGGTTCTAACAATACCTTCTTCTATGGTTCTTTAATGCAACTGACAAATTACCTAATCCTTCAGATTTTGCTGGTAAGTACGTACAACAATCCGTATCAAGTAAAGCGCACACTACGCCTTGAGCCGCTGTAATTGTGTCTAGTGCTAAGCGATTCTCGATTGTGAATTGTCTAATGAGGGCCACTTCTGCACTTAATGATTGGATCCCTAATTCTAAACCCTAATGTAAAAGACATACTATACTATGACTTCTTTATGACTTTTTCGACATACTACACTATGACTTTTTCGACAAATTGTACTATGACTTGACTATGACTTTTTTATGATTGACTTTTTTCGACATTCTGTACTGACTTTTTATGACTTTTTTCGACACACTTTACTATGACTTTTTTTTTATAATTTTTTCGACATACTATACTGACATTGTTTTTAGACATAATATACTATGAATTTTTCGACTTTTTCGACATTCTATACTATGAATTTTTATGACTTTTTAATGCCTCATTTCAACATACTATACTATAACTTTTTAAGGACTTTTTATCGACATACTGTACTGACTTTTTTCAACTTTTTCGACATTCTATACCATGAATTTTTATGACTTTTTTCGACACACTTTACTATGACATTTTTTTTTAGACATTATATACTATGAATTTTTATGACTTTTTAATGCCTCATTTCAACATACTATACTATAACATTTTTGAGTTTTTTCGACATACTGTACTATGACTTGACTATGACTTTTTTATGATTGACTTTTTTCGACATTCTATACTATGACTTTTTTTTTTAGACATAATATACTATGACTTTTTTCGACATACTATACTATGAATTTTTCGACTTTTTCGACATACTATACTATGAATTTTTGACTTTTTAATGCCTCATTTCAACATACTATAACTTTTGAGTTTTTTCGACATACTGTACTATGACTTCTTTTCGACATACTAAACTATGAATTTGTATGACTTTTTTCAACATACTATACTATAACTTTTTTGAGTTTTTAGACATAATATACTGTGACTTTTTTATGACATTTTATCAACATACTATACTATGACTTTTTAATGCCTTATTTCGACATACTATACTATGACTTTTTTTCGACATTCTATACTATGAATTTTTATGACTTTTCAACATAATATACTATGACTATTACTTTTTATCGACATACTATACTGACTTTTTTCAACTTTTTCGACATACTATACTATGAATTTTTCGACTTTTTCGACATTATATACTATGAATTTTTCGACTTTTTCGACATTATATACTATGAATTTTTCGACATTCTATACTATGAATTTTTCGACTTTTTCGACATTATATACTATGAATTTTTCGACTTTTTCGACATTATATACTATGAATTTTTCGACTTTTTCGACATTATATACTATGAATTTTTCGACTTTTTCGACATACTATACTATGAATTTTTCGACTTTTTCGACATTATATACTATGAATTTTTCGACATTATATACTATGAATTTTTCGACTTTTTCGACATACTATACTATGAATTTTTATGACTTTTCAACATAATATACTATGACTTTATTACTTTTTATCGACATACTATACTGACTTTTTTCAACTTTTTCGACATACTATACTATGAATTTTTATGACTTTTTCGACATTCTATACTATGAATTTTTCGACTTTTTCGACATTCTATACTATGAATTTTTCGACTTTTTCGACATTATATACTATGAATTTTTCGACTTTTTCGACATTATATACTATGAATTTTTCGACATTATATACTATGAATTTTTCGACATTATATACTATGAATTTTTCGACATTATATACTATGAATTTTTCGACTTTTTCGACATTATATACTATGAATTTTTCGACTTTTTCGACATTATATACTATGAATTTTTCGACTTTTTCGACATTCTATACTATGAATTTTTCGACTTTTTCGACACACTTTACTATGACTTTTTTTTATAATTTTTTCGACATACTATACCATGACTTTCTAACTATACCATTACAACATTTTAATTTTTTGTTCCTTTAAATCAGTTTGTGTAAAAAAACCAAAAAACAAACAGATGCAACTCAGTTTTAATTTTAATGCAGTTTATTGTAAATCAGTGGAACATCAGAGTGGGTTTCTTCAGTTTGAATCCACAGTCCAGTCTTGATCGGAGCTCTCCCCGTCCGAAGCCGCAGGTCTTCTCTGGTCCAAACAGACCTTCTAGGAAGCTAAAACTACCACGAGTCCTTAATAATGTGGATCAGTTCCTGGTGAGAACAGTAGCAGTGGTTAACCTGGTTATTTAAAAGGGGATTAATTCAACAAAAAAAAATAAACCCAGAAGAAATAATAAAAAAGATCTGTCTCCTTCAGTCGCGCCGTCATAAAGCGTCGTAGTCGTCGTCGTCTTCGTGCTTCCTCTTCAGCGAGTCTCCGGCGCCGCCCGAGTTCTGCGACACCATGTTGGTGGTGATGAGGATGTTCTTGGAGCCAATCAGAGACGGGTTGATGAGGACGTTGGAGACGGCAGGCGTGGACGGCGTGACTGTCGGGATGAGAAGAGAGCCAGCGTTAAACTTTCATTTCATTACATAAAACTGTGAAAACATGAAAACAGAACCTCTGAATGCTTGAAGATATGGCTCATAGAGAATTTGACTTTTCACAATAATTTAAGGCAGTGGTTCTCAAACTTTTTTCAATAATGTTCCCCATTTGAATTGTGTCTTTAAGCCAAGTACCCCCTGAGCAGCGATAGATTTACCAAACAGCAGCCATGTCACTGAAAAACATTTAAATGCTGATGAAAAAAGGCTTTTTTTAAACGTAAACACTTAGAAAAAGTAGGTAGAAAGAAGGAAGTCAAGGCAAGAATAGGTGGGAAATAGTATCAACAACTTAGAAAACAGAGACAGGAAGGAAGGAAGGATGGAAGGATGGAAGGGAGGAAGGAAGGAAGGGTGGAAGGGAGGGAGGGAGGGAGGAAGGAAGGAAGGGAGGGAGGAAGGATGGATGGAAGGAAGGAAGGAAGGAAGGATGGAAGGAAGGAAGGATGGAAGGAAGGAAGGATGGAAGGAAGGATGGATGGAAGGAAGGATGGAAGGAAGGAAGGATGGATGGATGGAAGGCAGGAAGGAAGGATGGATGGATGGAAGGAAGGAAGAGGTCGAAAATAGTGACAAAAAGCAACAAAAACTTCAAAAAACTGTGACAAAACTTAGAAAAAAGCGCTCACCACTCTGTGTGTCTGTGTCTGTTTGTGTGTGTGTGTGTGTGTGTGTGTCTGTGTGTGTCTGTCTGTCTGTGTGTGTGTGTGTGTGTCTGTCTGTCTGTGTGTGTGTCTGTGTGTGTCTCTGTGTGTGTCTCTCTGTTTGTGTGTGTGTGTGTCTGTGTGTGTGTGTCTGTGTGTGTCTGTCTGTGTGTGTCTCTCTGTCTCTGTGTGTGTGTGTGTGTGTGTGTGTGTGTGTTTATTTGCTGACTACTTTGTTCTAAACCCTCTTGAAACCAGCTGTTAGATCTTGTTCCTGGCAGTTTTACGTCACTAAACTTCAGACCTGCGATGCAGACATAAAGCCGCTGGTGTCAGCGGTTCAACTCTGACATTAAACTGGTATCGGATCAAAAGGACGCCACTGGGAGGAAACCGGTTCTTACTGGTTTTGGTGGTGACCGTCTGAGAGGGTGGCGGGATCTGCACAGTGAACCTCTGGCCCGTCAGAGACACCGGCGTTCCCGCTTTAGAGGTAACGGACTGGACAGACGGAGTTCCTGAAGAGAAAAGAAAGCCGGGTCAGACAGAACACACTGGGGCTAAACAAGAGGTCATCTCGTACAGGCAGTATGACCATACAGGCCGTATGACCATACAGGCAGTATGACCATACAGGCCGTATGACCGTACAGGCAGTATGACCATACAGGCCGTATGACCATACAGGCCGTATGACCGTACAGGCAGTATGACCATACAGGCCGTATGACCATACAGGCAGTATGACCATACAGGCAGTATGACCATACAGGCAGTATGACCATACAGGCCGTATGACCATACAGGCAGTATGACCATACAGGCCGTATGACCATACAGGCAGTATGACCATACAGGCAGTATGACCATACAGGCCGTATGACCATACAGGCCGTATGACCGTACAGGCCGTATGACCGTACAGGCCCTATGACCGTACAGGCCCTATGACCATACAGGCAGTATGACCGTACAGGCCCTATGACCGTACAGGCCCTATGACCATACAGGCAGTATGACCGTACAGGCCCTATGACCATACAGGCAGTATGACCATACAGGCAGTATGACCATACAGGCAGTATGACCATACAGGCCGTATGACCATACAGGCAGTATGACCATACAGGCCGTATGACCATACAGGCAGTATGACCATACAGGCCGTATGACCATACAGGCAGTATGACCATACAGGCCGTATGACCGTACAGGCCGTATGACCGTACAGGCCCTATGACCATACAGGCAGTATGACCGTACAGGCCGTATGACCGTACAGGCAGTATGACCATACAGGCCGTATGACCGTACAGGCCGTATGACCGTACAGGCAGTATGACCATACAGGCAGTATGACCGTACAGGCAGTATGACCGTACAGGCCCTATGACCGTACAGGCAGTATGACCATACAGGCAGTATGACCGTACAGGCAGTATGACCATACAGGCCCTATGACCATACAGGCAGTATGACCATACAGGCCCTATGACCGTACAGGCAGTATGACCATACAGGCCCTATGACCGTACAGGCAGTATGACCGTACAGGCAGTATGACCATACAGGCCCTATGACCATACAGGCAGTATGACCATACAGGCCCTATGACCGTACAGGCAGTATGACCATACAGGCAGTATGACCATACAGGCAGTATGACCATACAGGCAGTATGACCGTACAGGCAGTATGACCGTACAGGCCGTATGACCGTACAGGCAGTATGACCGTACAGGCCCTATGACCGTACAGGCAGTATGACCGTACAGGCAGTATGACCGTACAGGCAGTATGACCGTACAGGCAGTATGACCATACAGGCAGTATGACCGTACAGGCAGTATGACCGTACAGGCAGTATGACCATACAGGCAGTATGACCATACAGGCAGTATGACCGTACAGGCAGTATGACCGTACAGGCAGTATGACCGTACTACAGAGAGACTCACCGAGGGTCGGCGTGCCCGGCCGGCTGGAGACGGAGCCGACGTTGAGGCGAGGCACCGTTATCCTGCCAGCAGACGACGTCACCTGGGAGGAATGAAAGAATAAAGTTGTCTAAAAGGAAAAGCAGGAATGGCACGAAATAAAGCTTGTACGAAACGTTTTGACCTTCTTCTGAATGGACTTGAGTCGGTAGTTGGGCGCCGTCAGACAGTAGCGGTCTGGAGGGAGGCGGGGGCCGGTGTAGGGTTTGATCAGCGGGAGAGGAGTCTGGTTCTTCTGCCTCGCAACCTCCAACAGGAACTGGACGCACCACAGAGAGGGGAGGGAGGGGAGATTAAAAACACACAGAAATACAATCATTGAACAGACAGTCCCTCCAGAAAAACGTGATCCTGCGATCGCATAATTCAACGCATAATCAGCCAAAGTCCGTATATTTATGCAGGGGCCGCATTTTTTTTTCAAATACGCCGCACTTTCGTCGCATAAATTGCCGATTTCCGCGCAAAATATGCAGGGCTTGCATGATTTCATAATCCCCGCATTTTCGTTGCAAAAAAGTCACATATATCTTAGCAGAAAGTTGAAAAATAGAACGGGCAACATGACAACATTTTAAGCGAGAAATAGGCCGTGCAGTTGCTGAATCTGTCTGTTTTTTTTTGATCGACAAAGGTCAGTTTAAAAGATTTTCGTCAGAAAATCAGAGTGCATTTGATTTCTGAAGGAACTGACTACTGGACTGCTAGATATTAAGTTAAGTACAGACTTTATTTGGGTTTTTGCTGCTTCTTGTACTTTTCTACTTTCTACTGTTGCTGTGTGTTCTTTGCTGGATTGGTTGTGTTGTTAGGCATAATTTAGAGGATTTTCTTAAAGTGCCCATATTATGAAAAAATCTTGTGTGCTTCCACACACATACAAACTTTGAAAAAAATCCATCCATGGTGTTTAGAGTGAGATATGGTTTCTGAATGTGTCCTGCCTTCAGTCTCTGGGTGAGCTGGTCAAAATCGGCACGGCTTGTGACGTCACAAGCCGAAACGAGCAGGCTAACCGCAACCATTAGCTCGTAGCGTTAGCATGCTAACGCTAATGCTAACGCTAGCATGCTACCTCGTTCTCAATAGCAAAGCACTGCTACAACACACACAAGTTCACCATAATCTACAAAAGAACTACTTCCATGTGCGCCCTCATTTAGAAGTCTCCCAGCTAATCCTGCCTTGTAACTGACCGAAGTTGTAGAAACAGCCTTTCTTTTACTGTCTATGGAGCCAGCTAGCTGACATGATCTACATCTGAGCTACTGGGCATGTGCAGTGCAATCAAATATAGTACAGAAGAAGAAAAGAGGTCTCACTCTGTAGCTAAAACAGAGACCAGCTGAAAAGAGGATCTGCAGCAGTGAGAGAGAGCGGTGCAGTACAACAACAATATGGTGTTTTTTGACAATTAAATCATGTAAACCTATTCTGGTACAACCTTAAAATACAATTATGAACCTGAAAATGAGCATAATATGGCTGCTTTAAAGTGAAACTAGTTAGTGTAAAGTGTGAATTTGGGGAGTGGAGGTTAACGACTCTCAGGTGCTTTTGACTGATTAGCCAGGATGTGGCCTCCCCACCTGATTCTGACTACCAAAGTAAGATAGAATCAGACCAAATGACAGAGTGCATTTGATTTCTGAAGGAACATTTTGGATTTCATGTTACCTATGATGACAGCGGAAATCAAACAATAGATAGAACTGCCACTGTGTGCATGTATTGTGCAACATGCATTCAATATGCTAATTTTAGCTATATATCATATGCTGGAGTATATTTCTGGAGTGTTAAAGATTAAAATTAAAATCTCACTCTTCAAAACCTATTGCACTCCACTGTATACTGCCCACCTGTGGTGTAATTTTAGTGAGTCGAAAATGAAAAAACTTCAAGTGGCTTATAATGATGCACTGAGAATTGTGCTTAAAATTCCTAGGTGGAGTAGTGCCAGTGAAATGTTTGTGTCTAGCAATGTGCCCACTTTTAACGCTGTTTTAAGAAATTGTATGTACCGTATTTTCCGGACTATAAGTCGCACTTTTTTTTCATACTTTGGCTGGTCCTGCGACTTATAGTCAGGTGCGACTTATATATCAAAATATATATAATTTAACATGTTTTTAAATGTTATTTCATGCTGAAAACATTACCGTCTACAGCCGCTCTAGGCGCTCTAGGCTTCTGACAACTAAATGCTGCTCCTAAAGACAACTGAGAAAGAAAAGAAAATCTTATTCTGCAGATTACAAACTGCAGGTAGTAAAATACGCAGCCGAAAAGGGTAATCGAGCAGCACAAAGAAAGTTTGGAGTGAGAGAGAAACTTGCGAGGGACTGGCGAAAAGGTGACTCTTACTGCAATGAAGAAAACAAAGAAAGCTAATCGGCTAATCGGCTAATCGCGGGGCTGAAAGCAAGATGGCCAGAGCTGGAGGAACGAGTCCACAGATGGGTGCTTGAACAGCGTCCTGCTGGGAGAGGCTCGTCAACGCTGCAGTTACGTCTCCACGCCCTGGTAGTTGTTCTGTATTCTGTTGTGTAGTTGAATAACTGTTGATGTGTGACGTTAACATACCGGACACCTACCGTATTCAGCCCCTTGTTCTGTGTGCTGTTGTGTAGTTGAATAACTTACCTTTCCAGATTAAATGTCTGTTCTTGGTCTTGGATTTTGTGAAATAAATTTCTAAATAAATGCGACTTATAGTCCAGTGCGACTTATATATGTTTTTTCCTCTTCATGACGCATTTTTTGACTGATGCGACTTATACTCCGGAAAATACGGTATAGATTAATGTGCAGACTGACAGGGTCTAAGAATATGATCATTGTGTCCATAGTTGATGTTTCTAAGAGTGACACAAGGTAGACATCTTGCTTTTGGAAACATTGGACTCGAAGCCTGTATATGTTCTTATAAATGATGCCTCACCGGCACCATTCTTAAATGTTTTGTATTGTTTATATTTATATATATATATATCTGTATTGTGCTGTTTCTATGGACCTCTGTGTCTTGACCAAAGTTGATTGAATTAAAAGAAAAAATAACAAGAACCGTACAGAACCGAAAACCGTGATACGAACCGAACCGTGGGTTTTGTGAACCGTACCATCCCTACGCAGTAGGGCTGCCGCCGCTTAGTCGATTAGTCGACTAATCGGTCGTTTTGGTCTTAGTCGACTAAGATTTCTTTAGTTGATGACGCATTTTTTATGCTTATTCATGCTTAATTACTCATTTCCAAGAAACTTATGAGCACATTTTTGGTAAGCACAAGATTTAAAGTGGTGCTTTTGCAGGATTAATTGTGGAGAAAGTCAGTTTTACAGATGGTTAATTAACTACATTTATATTGGGCTTTTCTAGTCTTAACCACCTCTCAAAGAGCACAGCTCTGTCGATTACATCAACTAATCGATAAAATCATATAAGTGTTAGTCGACTAAGAATTTCTTTAGTCGAGGACAGCCCTACTACGCAGAATATTGCAATATGTTTAAAAATCGAAATAATATTGTATCGTGACATAAGCAGCGTGATGATATCGTATCGTGAGGCCTCTGGTGATTCCCACCCCTACAGCCGATATTATCAATCGGGCTCTAACCGGCAATTTCCACTGGATGCGGAACGTCTCCGGAACGTCGACGGAGTCATTAGGTTTCCATTAAAGTCAGTGTGTGTATTTCCACTGACTGCAGAACGTCTGCGTCCCGACTCCGTCCCAGCTCCGTCAGTCCGCAGCCCTCCGGAGCAGATACACAGAGCTTCTATTTTTAACGGACGCCGGAGAGCTCCGCAGCAATTCAGCACACGGCAGATTGTGCGGGACAGGAAGTCGAGCACAGAAACAAAATAAAACATCCGGTTACTTTTCAAAATAAAATCCAGCGTGCTCACGGCGGATCATATTTCCCTGCACTACACCTTGAAAACACAGCTCAGAGTAGTTTCCCCTCTACTCCTCTGGATGGAAACAAACTATTGTTGGTTTTTTGTTTCTGTTTATAGAAACTACATCCTGTTATATCGCGCGAACATACGTCAATTCGCGAGATCTCGTGCTCGGCTGGCTGCAGCCGTTACGCAACAAATCCGGACCTGGTGGGTATTGACGGACGGCGGAGCACACAGACGTTCTACAGCGGAGCCGGTCCGCAGACGTTCTGCATCCTGTGGAAATCCACGGTAAGCCCTACTTACGTCTCGTGGCGGCGGCGAGGTGAACGACTGGTCCATGCGGCACTGGATCGCCAGTTTGATGTCGTCGGCGTCCACGCTGGACTTCTTGGCGTGTGTGGCGTAGATTTTGGCGTCCTCGATGATGGTCGTCACGTATCCTGTGAAGAGAAAACGGCGGCTGATGAGGATCTGACGGTGACTCGTTGAATATGTTGATAAACTGATGGTGAAGTTCTGCTGCTTTCTGTCTTCTGCTAAAATACAACAAACTGGATGAAAGGAAATCATCTCCAACTTTCTTTGATTGAACGTTGAGTTGAAAATAAA
>NC_050185.1:34815626-34820626 GCF_008315115.2 Sander lucioperca
GATAAATAATCATCATAATGTGGATATAATGACTAAGTGGGTAAAGGTAAATAATAGAACAGCTAACAACAGTCTGGTAAGTTCAGAAAATGACATGACTTTACTGTAATGCAGCCTTTAAATCCAGGAAAAGACTACAGTTATGTCGTATTACGATGTTACGATATCCAAAATCTAAGACGGTATCTAGCCTCATATCACGATATCGATATAATATCGATATATTGCCCAGCTCTAGTCTGATATTTTGCTGCTGTCCCATTTTTGGGATCAATAAAAATCTATTTATCTAAAAACTTTTAACAGAAAGCCTGCAGATGGCGCCAGAGGAAAACCTACTGACCTCTCTTACTCTTAAATACACACACACACACACACACACACACACACATATACACACACACACACACACATACACACACAAACACACACACACACACACACACACACACATTCACACATTTTAGCGTGTATAGAGCCAGCATATCTCCACCAGACTCCATGTAAATAATCAGGACTTTTAGCGTGTATAGAGCCAGCATATTTCCACCAGACTCCATGTAAATAATCAGGACTTTTAGCGTGTATAGAGCCAGCATATTTCCACATGTAAATGGGTGAATTAAGGGTTTATTTCAACCAAACCAGAGTGGTGATTGTTGGAACAGTGGAAAGATGAACCAAGACGACTTTTAATAGTTTTATTTTATTTTCTGTCCACTTTGAATGAAGTGTGTTTTACGATGATAAAATCACTGATTATTTACATGGAGTCTGGTGGGTTTGGCGATGGTGATTTTGGGGCCGTTTAATGTCAAACAAAATAGATCTTACTCTTTAACAAAAAGGTCGAAATGACTTAAAAAAATTGCTGCCAATTTGGTGATACAGGCCTGGATACAGTCCTTTAAAATGAAGGCATTCTTGCTTAAATTTCCCCTTTTTTAATTGCTATTTGAAGGTAACTTCCGATAACTTTCTCTCAAATCAGATCACTGCAAGAGCAGTTGGAGTGTGTTTCAGGTGAAGACATAAGTGGGTATAAATACGTAAAGAAAACTATGCATTTGAGTTGATAAGAAGTCTTCCCAGAAGTCGTAAAAGAGGCTTTGTGTCGAGCGTTATCGCTCGCTGATCAAACGCTCAGAAGACAAGCCGCCGTAGGTTCCCAGATGACTAACGCTGCTTAAAGACGTCGTTTAAAGATGACGAGTGGAGTCGGCTGATAAAGGTGTTGACTCACATCGTGTCAAACAGCAGCCGCTGTGTAGGTGTACATGTGTTGTGTAAATGTACATGTGTTGTGTAAATGTACATGAAAGCAGAGGAACAGTTACAGCGGGTGCTTTATCAAGAGGAGAGCATCAACATTCACATTTCTAGTCCTTCTGTTTGTCTTCTGTTAAACTTTCTCCGTAGATTTACAGTAATATACTCGTCTGTAAACTACTGTTTGTTTACTGTAAATAGACAGTTTCAGAGTGCATTATTTAAATTTACAGTAATATACTGTATGTGTGTGTGTGTCTGTGTGTGTGAGAGTTTGTGTGTGTGATTGTGTGTGTGTGTCTGAGTGTGTGTGTGTCTGTGTGTGTATATGTGTGTGTGTGTGTGTGTGTGTGTGAGAGAGTGTGTGTGTGTGTGTGTCTGTGTGTGTGTGTGTGTGTGTGTGTGTGTGTGTGTGTGAGAGAGTGTGTTCTTGTTTAACTATATTCGTGGGGTCCAAAAACCAGGAATACAGTATACTTGTGGGGTCCCGACAGCTTTGTGGGCCCAAAATGCTGGACCCCACAAGTTTAAAGGTCTGTTTGAGGGTTAAGACTTGGTTTTAGGATTAGGGTTAGAATTAGGTTATGGTTAGGGTGAGGGTAAGGGTTAAGGGTAGGCATTTAGTGGTGATGGTTAAGGTTATGGTAAGGGGCTAGGCTGCCCTACAAAGGCAAAACGCCGTAACATCATGTTTGGTCAAAAATGAGTTAATGTCATTTTTGGGTTATTTGAGACCTCCTTTATCATGTGAATAAATATCGTGAGTCAATTTGATTGTTTTAACGAGAAAATAAAGGTCTATGACAACCGTAACATCCAAAACGATACGAGAAACCACAGCAGAACGCCGTACCAGCCGTTACGGCTCTTTGCCTTTGTTCCGGCACGCTGAAGTTGAGTTACGGTGTTCTGACTTTGTTTAACCAGGCATCAAGAGAGATGTTACTGTGCCGCCGTGATGTTACTGTACTCTGGCTTTGTCATACTGTCAAAGTTTGCCGCTTTTAATTGTCACCAAACCACGTAACATACACACGACACATCTTTGAAATAAAGTGGCGATGGTTCAGATCTGTCAACGCCAGCGACAGCCCGGAGCTAGCTAAATTTACAGTTTTTCTCAACTGCTTAAACACATTTGCCCACTCTGACATCACATTTTCAAAACAGTTAACACACAGGATAAAACTGAAGCTCAATGGCCAAAATGACTCATTTTGTTAGCAAAATGCTCTAACACTCACAAAACATTAAAAGCATGCAACATAAGCAAATATTTCCATCAAACACCACAACTTGTGGTCAAATTAATTTATTCTTTCAATCAATCATTACACAATGGACAACAAAATACAAAATACAGCCATCAATATGAAATATGACACTTTACAAACTCAAATGGATACTGAAAAAAAAAAAAAAAAAAAAGCTACCAAAGGAAACACCTTTAAAAGAAAAGATATATTTTATCTTTCACATTTAGTCCATTCGTTCTTGACGATTATGCCACAGGTTCTCATCAACATCGCATTGAATGTTTTCCCTTGCAATGCACCGAGGGAAATACCTCCTCGCGTGGCGCATCCATCCCTGGCAGTCCTCTGCACCTGTTGCCAGGCAACCAGCATTCATTGCCTCCAGGAGGGGCATCTGCTCATATGGCCGGTGATCATACACCTTCCACCTCCAAGCAGAGAAGAACTCCTCGATTGGGTTCAGAAAAGGGGAGTATGCAGGAAGGAAGTGCATCATAATACGAGGCTGTGCTGCAAACCATTCGTTCACAAGGCGAGAGTGATGGAAAGCCACATTGTCCCAAATTATGACATACAGAGTCATGCCAGGCCTCAACAGCCCTCTCTCTTCGGGTGGAATCAGTATTTCTTTCAATGAATCAAGAAATGTGATGAGGCGTTCTGTATTGTACGGGCCAATGGTTGGTATGTGGCAAAGGACCCCATCATTGGAGATGGCAGCACACATGGTGATATTGGCACCCCTCTGACCTGGCACTGTGACAGTGGCCCTCTGCCCAATGACGTTCCTCCCGCGTCTCCTCACTTTACAGAGGTTGAAGCCGGCTTCATCCACAAAAATGAATTTGTGATGTGCCCCCTCAGCTTCAAGCTCCATTATTCTCTAAGAAAAAGAACAAATTCATAAAGCAAATTACAGTATTCCAGTTGCATGTAACTATGGTAAACAAGGTATTACAATAACAAAATCTGTACCTGCACATATACTGGAATCGTGCCTCCTTTACGATGTCATGTCTTTGAAATGGACCTCGGTACAGCTGCTTCATTCTGACATGGTGGCGTTTAAGGACTCGATCTATAGTTGCCAAACTCACACTGTTTATATTTCTAAATGCTCCCTGATCTGCAATTACTGCTGCCTGGATTTCACGCAGTCTGATTGCATTGTTTGCCACTACCGTATCTACAATGGCAGACTCCTGTTCAATACTAAATATCTTTCCTCTGCCACCAGTGTGTGGTAATGTGTGGATCCTATAAAGTAAAAGCAAAAAGCATGTCAAAATTGACATTACTGTATGACAGTCACATAAATGGGATTGATAAAACATCTGCATTACTGTAGACACAGTTTGTTCTGCTAACAGGGCAATACAGTAAAGCTGAAATACACAGTGGTATACATTACAGTAACACTGTGAATTACCTGTTCTCATTCCGAAAAAGCCTGACAATAGATGCCACAGTGCTCCGAGTCAGAATGGGCTGGACCCTTTGTCCCGCCTCTCTAAAGGACAAGCCATGATTGATGACATGGTCAATAATTGTTGCCCGAATTTCATTTGAAACTTGAGCTCGATTTTGTCCTCTTGCTGCTGCAGCTCCTCCACCACGCATACAGGCTCCTCTTCCTCTGGCCCCTCTGCCATGGCCTCCACCACGCATACAGGCTCCTCTTCCTCTGGCCCCTCTGGCTCCTCTTCCTCTGGCCCCTCTGTCATGGCCTCTTACTCTACGGCCTCTTTGATCCATGCTTGCAAATAGCAACACAGAGGTGGCATCTTTTATAGATGGATGAGGACTGATTGCTGATTGAAGAGTTGTGCAAATGAGTTTCACACAGGTGCATAGAGTTTTCTAATTATGCAAGTACTTTCTATCAGCTGTGAATAGATGTTTTCCTTTTGTTCACCACAGTGAATCCAATAGAGTTCGGGGTCTTTCAATGAGATCTGTGGTAACTGTTTTGACAAAGGGTGTGAAAAATGTGTGTAACAAATGAAAAAGTGTTAAAACATTTGCAAGAGAAGACTTCTGCTGTGCTAATAATGTGATGATGAAGATAAAGCGGATCCCAGTTTCATTTAGTGTGTCTTAGCAAATGAGAAAAACTGTAATCTGTGTCACGTAGCGCTAACGGTGATGCTGACACACCTCCTCACTTGGCGGAGCCTCACATCAGACGCCGAAAACCAATTATTAAATACACAGGCATCCTACCTTTCCATGCAATCCGATATAATCCATGGAAGATATAATCCATAGCAATGCACGTCATCTGCTGTATCCACAACAATCCATACATGTTTGAACCATATTTCCTTCTTGCAGGTGTTCATGTCAGATGTTACACAAATCCATAATAGCACTAAGCTAGTTATCACTAACGTCCGTACAAAGTAGGCTAACCTAAATGGTCGGTCAACTCTGTCAATGTTATCTCAGAGTTAAAAAGTAGTAATCCAAGTCCAG
>NC_050185.1:34833126-34850626 GCF_008315115.2 Sander lucioperca
CAGGCTAACAGTTTCCCCCAAGCCTCTCTACGCTACGCTAAGCTAAGCTAGCTTCTTATCACTCACATCGCTGGCTTTATCTACCTGTTAAAATGTTTGTTTAATAGTTTGAACTGTTTATTCAGATGTAGCCTTTATATTGAGCTATTAAACTTCAACAAAGTCGGACAAAATCCCCTCGTCACTGTTTCAATATTTGAAAAACTCACCATCAACCAAACTCCACCAGACTCCATGTAAATAATCAGTACTTTAATCATCGTAAATCACACTTCATTCAACGTCAACAGAAACTAAATAAAACTACCAAAAGCCGTCTTGTTTCATCTTTCCACTGTTCCAACAATCACCACTCTGGTTTGGTTGAAATAAACACTTAATTCACCCATTTACATGTGGAAATATGCTGGCTCTATACACGCTAAAAGTAGTGATTATTTACATGGAGTCTGGTGGAAATATGCTGGCTCTATACACGCTAAAGGTAGTGATTATTTACATGGAGTCTGGTGGAAATATGCTGGCTCTATACACGCTAAAAGTAGTGATTATTAACATGGAGTCTGGTGGAAATATGCTGGCTCTATACACGCTAAAAGTCCTGATTATTTACATGGAGTCTGGTGGAAATATGCTGGCTCTATACACGCTAAAAGTAGTGATTATTTACATGGAGTCTGGTGGAAATATGCTGGCTCTATACACGCTAAAAGTCCTGATTATTTACATGGAGTCTGGTGGAAATATGCTGGCTCTATACACGCTAAAAGTCCTGATTATTTACATGGAGTCTGGTGGAAATATGCTGGCTCTATACACGCTAAAAGTAGTGATTATTAACATGGAGTCTGGTAGGTTTGGTGATGGTGATTTCGGGGCTGTTTCATGTTAAACTAAAAGGATCTTACTCTTTAACTAAAAGGTCTATCTCTGTAGGAATCCTTTCCATAATGTTGTCAGACACTTAGAATAATAATCTGAGTCTGTACATCTCATTGAGTTTTAACAGCTGGCTCCTTTGACAGTGTTTGACAGTGACACATTAACACTGAGTCCATAAATGAATAAAAGCAGATATGGTTCAGTTTATGCAAATCCATCCGCGGCAGGTTCGTCTATTTGAATACAGGAGTCGAGGTAAGACACACGGATCCATCAGTCTGTCCAGGGGAACTGTGCTGACGTCAGTTTATGAGAGTTTATAACACATAGTATAAAAATACTACCATACGATTCATTCACATCTTTAAATAATAAAACTTGGTGTGATTTTTGTGCCCTGTCATGTCTTTGTTTTTGCCTTTCTAAAAACACAAAGAAAAGAATAGGCATAAAGCACGCTCTAAAATAAGATACTAATGTTAGCCGGCCTGGCCAACTAGCTAGCTGCCTAAACGCCATGTAAGTCTTTAAGCTTATGTTAGTCTCGCATTGCCAGATCCTCCACAGCGCTGTGGAGGAAGGTCTGGCTAGTGTGTGTGTGTGTGTGTGTGTGTGTGTGTGTGTGTCTGTGTGTGTGTGTGTGTGTGTGTGTGTGTGTGTACGTGTGTGTGTCTGTGTGTGTACGTGTGTGTATGTCTGTGTGGGTGTGTGTCTGTGTGTGTGTGTGTCTGTGTGTCTGTGTGTGTGTCTATGTCTGTGTGTGTCTATGTGTCTGTGTGTGTGTGTGTGTGTGTGTGTGCGCGTGTGTGTGTGTGTGTGTCTAGGTGCGTGTGTGTGTGTGTGTGTCTGTGTGTGTGTGTGTGTGTGTGTGTGTGTGTCTGTGTGTGTGTGTGTTTGTGTGTGTGTGTATGTGTGTCTGTCTGTCTGTCTGTCGGTGTGTGTGTGTGTCTGTCTGTGTGTGTGTGTGTGTGTGTGTGTGTGTGTGTATGTGTGTCTGTCTGTCTGTCTGTCTGTCTGTGTGTGTGTGTGTGTGTGTGTGTGTGTGTCTGTCTGTCTGTCTGTCTGTGTGTGTGTGTGTGTGTGTGTGTGTGTATGTGTGTCTGTCTGTCTGTCTGTGTGTGTGTGTGTGTGTGTGTGTGTGTGTGTGTGTGTGTATGTGTGTCTGTCTGTCTGTCTGTGTGTGTGTGTGTGTGTGTGTGTATGTCTGTCTGTCTGTCTGTCTGTCTGTCTGTCTGTCTGTCTGTCTGTCTGTGTGTGTGTGTGTGTGTGTGTGTGTGTGTGTGTGTGTGTGTGTGTGTGTGTGTGTGTGTGCAGCATTCCTGGATGGGAGAAAAACCTGCTCTGGTTAATTGGCATTTCTTTGAACCAATCACAATCATCGTGGGCGGGGCTAAGCTCCGGTCGGAGCCACGGTGCCTCTGCTAAATAGTCTCAGGAAGGAACTTGTTTTGGTGGAACATGTGTACGTTCAAAAGTAGTTTTAGTCGTGCAACAGAAAACTCAGATTGGACAGATAGTCTAGCTAGCTGTCTGGATTTACCCTGCAGAGATCTGAGGAGCAGTTAACCATAGTCCTGAATATCCTTCACCACGAATTAAAATAGAAAATCGTTTCCCTGCACACGAATCAATAGATCAAAATAACGTCACCATTTCACGAACTGCCGTGAGACCAGGTTGCAATGAAAGCAATTGATAGTTGCAGCCCTATAGTTTAATATTTGAGTTTTAGTTAGTGCTGTGTGATGTACTGCACGTGTGCAGTCGAGGGAAAAGCTTAAAATCTGCCTCTTCTAAGTATTGGGGGGAGGGCAGGGGAAGGACATACTGTATCTCCTGCATTCCTATTATCTGCGATAGCTTTTCCCACGTTTAAGACACAGATATGGTGATACTAACGGTCCAAAATGATGTGAAAAAGAGACACAAAACTACCCCAAAGAGACACAAACCGACTACAAAGAGAAGCCAAATAACAGAGACGCCAAACAACCTGTTAGTTAGTTGCAGCCCTATCTGACCGTACGTCCACACCGCCGCCGACTTGATCTTCTAAAGATACAGGAAGTCATTCATTTTTCAATGGAAGCTGCTTCTCTCAGCTGCAAGGAGCGGAAAATCTGTCGGTGTCGCGTTTTGGGCGTTTTGAGCGACCAGAGCGTCAATCAGGAAGTTGAAAGTAGGTCAACTTTATGGTAATGAGCTATGGCGCCGTTCAGCGGCAACCAATCAGAATATAGACGTCCTTCACGCTGGCTGATTCCAGAGAAACATACGATGTAAACTTTGGTTCCTACCAAAACATTAGTTCAGAGAAAAAGGAGGAGAAGCTCATCATGGCCGTTGCTGGGTTCCCTATCATTTATGATATTTGCGTATAGGGACCAGTTAACGTTACCTGCCGGTCACATGGTCTCTAAACAGTCCGCTCACGGTGAAGTCCTGCACGGATCAACAGCTGGCGGCTGCTCGCTCTGCCTGCACGCTGCTGCGGTTCAGCGGCTAACGAGCGAGCTAACTGCTAACAGACACCGCTGCGACCAACAACCAATACACATTCTGTCATTATATATGTCATTTATAAAAGGTTTCTGGTGTCAGTGTATTGGCCGTGCAGTGGCTGCTTGATCTTTTTCCGTGATGAACATAGAATGCTGCTACGTCAGAGCGGCCAAAGCCTCAAACAGCTTCCCCGGACTTTCTGACCAGCGTCCTCGACCGGGCGGCCAGAGCTTCTTTACAGCTCAAGTCGGCGGCGGTGTGGACGTACAGTTACAGGACACGAACTGGACAGTTTATGGCTTTAAGTGAAACCGTTTTCATGTTTCTGTGTTTTACAGACGGAAAGACGCGGACCAAAGACAAGTACCGAGTGGTTTACACCGACCACCAGCGTCTGGAGCTGGAGAAAGAGTTCCACTACAGCAAATACATCACCATCCGGAGGAAGGCGGAGCTCGCCACGACGCTCGGCCTATCAGAGAGACAGGTACACCAACGCACAAACACTACAGGGTGATTTCACTGCACTTTTATTGGATCATATATCAGCGTTTTGGCCTTGCTTTGTGGAAGACTGAAGCCTGACACCATCTCACATCTAACGTAAATGACTGTCATAGCATAGGGCCCTATTTTAATGATCTGAGCGCACGCCGTGAAGCGCCTGGTGCAGGTGTGTTTAGGGCGTGTACGAATCCACTTTTGCTAGTTTGACGGCGGAAAAAAGGGTCTGTGGCCCGGTGCATGGTTCTAAAGGGTTGTACTTAGTGTCTTCATTAATCAGAGGTGTGTTTTGGGCGTAACATGCAGTAAACCAATCAGAGATCATCTCTAGAGATGCACCGATAGACCGGCCGGTGACCGGAATTGGCCGGTTTTCACGTGCTCGGCCATGACCGGCAACCGGCAGGTCAGTCTGACATATGGTGATTTCATGCCGGTCAACGCTCCAATTAACTGACAACATAAGTTATACCAGTTACAGTTCTCAAGGACGCACGCACACACGGACGCCACAGCACGCTCTCTTTTTCCTTTCTCTCGACTTTCCCGCCATGTGTGGCGCGTATCCGCTCGTGGTGTGAAGCGCGTGTCGGTGCTATTCTCCCACATGTAGGAACCTGGTGAATTAACCTGCAACATGTCAGCTGTTTGGGAATTCTTTCGCGTGTGTGCAGAAGTTTTAAACTACTTTTAAAAAGTAGCGTTTGCTCGTCACTCGTTACTTTTAAAAAAAGTAATCCGTTACTTTACTTAGTTACCCCCTATGGAAAGTAACTTTTTACATTACTCGTTACTTTTACATTACTTTTAAAAGCAGGCGTCTCTGGCAGAGACTTAAGTTAATTATACCAAAACTATCTTTGACCATAAAGCCAATCTCTGGTTTATCAGTGAAGTGTCTGAACTCCACTGCAGGCTGGATTCTCTCCTCACAGAGTGACGGCTGACTCATTATGAATGAGTCCAGCGCGGGTTGAATGCACATGGGCAGGTCATCGGCGTTACACGGTGTTAGTGTATACTACGTAATGTCTGTATCGACTTGTACCGGTCGTGCAGAAACGATGGTCCGTGCAATGTCGTAGACACATGCAGCCTCTTTTCTGGAAATCCTTGCATGTCCGTGCAACCGACACAAGTCCACAGCGGTCCGCTGCGTGTGTCTACAGTCATGTGAAAAAATTAGGACAGCCATGCTAAAGTTGACTAAAAAGAGGAATAAAAATATCATCTTTTGCAAACTGATCTTAATGCCTTAATTAAAAAAATGAGGAAAAATCCATTCTTTAAGGACACCAATTTTCTTTGTGAATGAATAATGTATCGTAAACAAATAAATGTTCTTCCTTAAAATACAGTGGCCTATAAAAATAAAAGTCTGCCTGCCTCTATGAGAATTTAACATAGGGGTGTACTTACTGATGCCCCCTGTATTTTAAGGAAGAACATTTATTTATTTACGATACATTATTCATTCACAAACAAAATTAGTGTCCTTAAAGGTTGGATTTTTCCAAATTTTTTTTAATTAAGGCATTTTCCAAAAGATGATTTTTTTTATTCCTCTTTTTAGTCAACTTTAGCATGGGTGTCCTAATTTTTTCACATGACTGTATGAGGCCATCTCCACCGTATCCATCTGTGAGGTTGTCAGCTTTGTGTCTGCCTGGCTCAGAGCGCCGTCCAGCAAAAAGCCACAAAGCTTAAAACGCTCTCAAAAGTTAGCTTTGGCTGCTTCTCGCTTGCCGTGATTGTTCTGCTACCAGCCTCTGTCACGTCCCGCGTGGAGCTTGTGAGCAGGGTGTCGCTGTGAAATCTGTCCCTGGGAAAAGTAACGTTGCGCCGAATTGAAAAAGGAACTACGTTTCGTTACCAAATTTTCAGTAGTAGCGCGTTACACTACTTTTTACCCGAAAAAGTAGTTACGTTACTGTAACGCGTTACTTTCCCCAACACTGGTCTCAACCTTAAGAAGTATGTTTGTTTGTTTGTTTACATGATGCCTCCGTCACACAAATAACTGGCGCATCTCCTGACGCAATGATGTTTTCAGTGTAGGGTCCGAAATGGTCTTTGGTGTTTTTTTGCCCCCAACGTCTCCTCCTGGGCAGCGCGGCAATGGTGTTGTGATGTTTAGGGTTAAGGTTGGTTAGCTGCCTGGAAGGCGCCGTTGGAGGCAAAAAACACCATCGAGCGTCCGAATTCTCGTTCACTATTTAATAAACAGTATAGAGGGAATGAGGGAACGGTTTCTAACACAGCATTTATATATCAAACATGCAAAAACACAAATATATATACTCTGTGATTAATTAATCGAAATTAATTAATTATAATCGCATTAACTGAAAAAAACCCCCCAAAAAAACAATTGGCAACATTAAAGAACGGCTTGTTTATTGCTAAGGCCATATGGTCAAAATTAAATGATTTAATAATAATGTATAAGAATAACAATAACTTATTTCACTAGTAAATTGCTGTTGAACGACAAAAATAACCACCAGATGGGAAAAGGACATTTACAATAACTTCAAATGCACCACGAGGCTGTAGTTTACCAGTTTCATTGAACGCACCGTCTGTGTTGTTTTTCCGACGGCTGAAACACAGTCAAACTTTACACCGTTTAGCGTTAGCTGTCAGCATTTTAACAGTTTTTAATCCAGCTACTAGCTAGCGGTAGGCTAACGTTAGCTGCTGTTGAGTATAGTGTTATCTAGCTAGCGGTAGGCTAACATTAGCTGCTGTTGAGTATAGTGTTATCTAGCTAGCGGTAGGCTAACATTAGCTGCTGTTGAGTATAGTGTTATCTAGCTAGCGGTAGGCTAACGTTAGCTGCTGTTGAGTATAGTGTTATCTAGCTAGCGGTAGGCTAACATTAGCTGCTGTTGAGTATAGTGTTATCTAGCTAGCGGTAGGCTAACGTTAGCTGCTGTCGAGTGTAGTGTTAACTAGCTAGCGGTAGGCTAACGTTAGCTGCTGTTGAGTATAGTGTTATCTAGCTAGCGGTAGGCTAACGTTAGCTGCTGTCGAGTGTAGTGTTAACTAGCTAGCGGTAGGCTAACGTTAGCTGCTGTTGAGTATAGTGTTATCTAGCTAGCGGTAGGCTAACGTTAGCTGCTGTTGAGTATAGTGTTATCTAGCTAGTGGTAGGCTAATGTTAGCTGCTGTCGAGTGTAGTGTTAACTAGCTAGCGGTAGGCTAACATTAGCTGCTGTTGAGTATAGTGTTAACTAGCGTCCCGTGCAGCGGTGTTTGTGTTGCCTGTATCGTCTGTTTCAGAGCATCAGAGAGAAGAGCAGACATATCAGTGGCTCCAGATTTCGGTAGCCAGGGTTGGCAGGAAGAAGATTTTTACAAGTAAATGTTCCAGTTAATGATCCAGGCAGCACATTCTCGTCTCCCTCCTTCATTTTACAGTCCAGTGGTGGCTAGAACGGCTCCGGGTCAAACGTCAATATGGAATGGATTAATCTGTGTTATTTTTTTTAACGCGTTATTTTTTCTCAGATCATATATTTTATAACGTTTTCCTGCGGATCACGCAGATATTTAGTTTTCTGTCAGACTATGACGTTGTTGTTCACATTATTTGTATAAATTGTAATAAAAACCACCTTTTTCTTCCGCTGCAGGTGAAGATCTGGTTCCAGAACCGCCGGGCTAAAGAGCGAAAGATCAACAAGAAGAAGCTCCAGCAGCCGGCGTCCTCCACGACCACGCCGCCAATCAGCGGCGGTGGAGGCGGGAACAGCGTTGCCATGGTGACGAGCAGCAGCGGCAACAACAACAACAACAACAACAACAACAACGGGCTGGTGTCCCCGTCCTCCCTGCCTCTGAACATCAAAGAGGAATACTGAGGGACGAAATAAAAAGATGTCGGGGATCTGGACTTAAAAACTCTCCCCGAAGAACTGAAAAACTTTTTACTTTTGCACCACTTGCCTGCCAGCTTTCTGCCTGCCCTCCCGAAAGCCCAAAAGCTCGTCGAAAAATGTGAGAAAATGTCGACGGGCGACGGTACTTCTTCTCCTTTCTGACTGTTGTTGCAGATAAATTCCTAATTGTGATCAGAGGTTTTGCTTTGCTGGGAAGTCTCGGGTGAAATCAGCCTGCAAAAAGAAAGAACTTCAGCCATGTTTTGGTTGCACATTTACAGCTAACGGCAAGACTTTATAGTGCAACTATATAGGGCAACAAGCTTATAAAACATGAGCCGATCATCCAACAGGTTCTCACACTCATCTCGTAAAATATGGACGCTTGGTCAGGGGCCTGGTCGGGACTATTGTCGTCCATTTAGCGCTATAAGTAAACACGCTTGGTCGGGACTATTGTCGTCCCTTTAGCGCTATAAGTAAACACGCTTGGTCGGGACTATTGTCGTCCCTTTAGCGCTATAAGTAAACACGCTTGGTCGGGACTATTGCCGTCCCTTTAGCGCTATAAGTAAACACGCTTGGTCGGGACTATTGTCGTCCCTTTAGCGCTATAAGTAAACACGCTTGGTCGGGACTATTGTCGTCCCTTTAGCGCTATAAGTAAACACGCTTGGTCGGGACTATCGCCGTCCATTTAGCGCTATAAGTAAACACGCTTGGTCGGGACTATCGCCGTCCCTTTAGCGCTATAAGTAAACACGCTTGGTCGGGACTATCGCCGTCCCTTTAGCGCTATAAGTAAACACGCTTGGTCGGGACTATTGTCGTCCCTTTAGCGCTATAAGTAAACACGCTTGGTCGGGACTATTGTCGTCCCTTTAGCGCTATAAGTAAACACGCTTGGTCGGGACTATTGCCGTCCCTTTAGCGCTATAAGGAAACATGCTTGGTCGGGACTATTGCCGTCCCTTTTGACGCAGTTATGTTAAGGTAAAGGGTCGTGGGTGGGCGTACGGTTCTGTGACACGCGGGAGGAAAGAAATAAGCGACTATAGCAAGCGTGCCAAGCGGGACGTGAACCCGGCTCTCCTGGGATAAAGTCCTGTGTTTGACCCATCCACCCCCCCAACCAACCTCCTTACATACTACTCTCTAAATCCTCTCTAACTGCTGCTCTCCCCGGAGCGTTACACAAACACGCTGAAAGACGCCTTTGTCGTGGCATCAGACGCTGACAGCCACCGTCCAAACATCCTTATTTTACGAGTTCGGAATGAGAACGGGTTGGATCGTCACTGCACACTCGTGTTGTTTGTCTAAACTTTCTACAAACTCAAACTTTTATAATTCTAGAGGAGATCTGATAGCTCCCAAAGATATACCAAAATCACATGTTGAGTATTTCCATTTGATGGAATGACGCAGCCATAAAAAAACTCACGGGCGAATTCACAAAGAATGGATTGCTGCTGCTGACACTTTCTCACTCCAAGCACGACGCTGGCCTTTTTTTAAGAGACTACTTTGTTCGCACGACCTCTGGTGTTACGGAGAATAATGCAATGAACAATGCGTTGACCGTAAACGTGTCCGTGCATGCTCGTAGAGCGCGCGCCAGTACAACCAAAGCGTAACCCTACTGTTGTTGTTGGGTCAAATTTGACCCATTTTTTTTAAAAGTTTCTATATCAGAAATGTGTGTTTCTTTCAACCAATTTTTCAAAAAGAAATAACGTGGATGGTTCCCTACAACGCTCTTCACAAGTAAAATAAATGATCAGTTCACTACTTTCATTGAATTTGGGTGTTTTATAAAATTTTATAGCATTTGAAGAAAAAAATTGATAGAAGAATGTTGAAAAAAAGTGATAAAAATGTCAGAAAAGTGCAGAAAAAATCGACAAAGACATCAGAAAAAGTGACAAAAAAATTCGGAACAAAGTGGCAAAAAAAGTGACAAAAACGTGGTTAAAAAACACAACAATAACGTCAATTCTTTTTGAAAACAATCGACAAAGACATCAGAAAAAGTGACAAAAAACTTCGGGGAAACGTAACTAAAAACTTTGAAAAATGTGACATAAACAGAAAGTGTCTCACGGTTTAAATTTCTAATTTTGACCCATGTTGCACGGTTGACGGGAAGACAACACAAGGGTTAAGTGTGCTACTTTATGAAACGATGAATGGTTGATGGGTCCTATTCAGGCCTTTAAATTAACTTCTTTGATCACCAGCCAACACGGCTGGCAGATTTTTAAAGTTACCAGCCAATCAGACTTTCCACTGCATGGCCACGTTTGTTTGTTTTTTTCCAAATTGTACTTTGCCGTTCGTCTTCTACGTGTCAGCGTAGCTCGTAAATCAATGCCGCATGCTAAGCTCGTAGCCGATGGCTGTACGCCACTATTATGTTTTCTAAGCCAAACACACACAAAAACCGACCATTTCTTCAATTTCACAACACCCACGATTTGTAAGTGTAGCCATTCACTTTCCCTCCAATATTATTATAAACATAATGATGACACCTGGACTCGGTCGAGACCAAAAGCCATATTAGGCAAGACCAGTGGCAGAGACCGAGACAAGTCCGAGACCATAGAAAAACCCGTCTCGAGTCCAGACTCGAGTCCAAGACCAGACTCGAGTACTACAGCCCTGCCCTTTGGCGTCATTTTTCAACATGCAGGGTGAAACCACTTACTTAGGGTTAAGGAACGATTAGTCTCGCTTTGCCCGACCTTCCTCCACAGCGCTGCGGAGGAGGGTCTGGCTAGTTCACACAGCATTCCTGGATGGGAGAAAAACATGCTCTGGTTTATTGAAATTTCTTTAAACCAATCACAATCGTCTTGGGCGGTGCTAAGCTCCGGACGGAGCCACGGTGCTTCTGCTAAATAGTCTCAGGAAGGAACTTGTTTTGGTGGAACGTGTGTGCGTTCAAAAGTAGTTTTAGTCGTGCAACAGAAAACTCAGATTGGACAGATAGTCTAGCTAGCTGTCTGGATTTACCCTGCAGAGATCTGAGGAGCAGTTAACCATAGTCCTCACAAATCCACCGGAGGTTAGAACGCCAACACAGAGACAGAGGAAGGGGACGGACATCTGGCCGAAATGAGTGAAATCCGGCGTAATTTCCGTCGGCAACAGAGCAATCCCAGAAGTGGAACGTCGAGGATATAGACTAGGGAAATGATCGTGGTCGGGGTTACAAAATGTACGTTTAAGTGACATGAACGGGACACGAAGCGCGGCCAAAAAAAAAGGAAAAAGATGTTGGTTAAACGGTTTCCCTTTTGTCTTATTTGCAGGTTTTAGCGGGCGCAAAAGCCACGCAATCCCTTTTGTGAATTCGCCCGTCAGTGTGAACATAATTTAGCTTCAATGAAGAGATGCAGCAAGCAGGTATATATATATATATATATATATATATATCTATATATGTATATATATATATATATATATATAGATATATATATATCTATATATATATACGAGACTGTCAGACAGTATGGGGAATGTTTGTTTGTTTTTAACTCTAAAGCTACTTAATACTTAAATAAAGAAAGAAAGAAATCCAGTTTCCAGGTGCTTGTTTTTCACTTGACGGTGATGCATTTAAAAAAAACTTTTATAATTATTGATAATAAAATGTGTAGCAGAATATGTTTATGCGTATGATGGAAGTTGGACGAAGCTTCTGGAAGTGTCCCATTTAAATGTTTTCTTTTCAACCATGTCCTTAAAGTGCTCCTATGATGCTATTGGTTATATATCTTTTTTTACAAAGTGAAAAAGCCCAAAGTCCCCCCCAAAGGGACTTACCATCTCCAACAGAAAACACTGTTCACAAACTGCTCCAAACAGCTCTATTGTAGTCCAGCCTTTACTTCAGAGACAAACGTGGTCACTTTGGAACACACGTTATAATGCTCACCTAGCTGCTAGCATGGCACGCACTAATACTCTGCTTCTGACTGGCTAGTAGTCCTTACCTAGGTACTGTCAGGGCACGCCCTCATACTCTGCTTCTGACTGGCTAGTAGTCCTTATAGGTACTGTCAGGGCACGCCCTCATACTCTGCTTCTGACTGGCTAGTAGTCCTTACCTAGCTACTGTCAGGGCACGCCCTCATACTCTGCTTCTGACTGGCTAGTAGTCCTTACCTAGGTACTGTCAGGGCACGCCCTCATTCTCTGCTTCTGACTGGCTATAGTCCTTACCTAGGTACTGTCAGGGCACGCCCTCATACTCTGCTTCTGACTGGCTAGTAGTCCTTACCTAGGTACTGTCAGGGCACGCCCTCATACTCTGCTTCTGACTGGCTAGTAGTCCTTACCTAGGTACTGTCAGGGCACGCCCTCATACTCTGCTTCTGACTGGCTAGTAGTCCTTACCTAGGTACTGTCAGGGCACGCCCTCATTCTCTGCTTCTGACTGGCTAGTAGTCCTTACCTAGGTACTGTCAGGGCACGCCCTCATACTCTGCTTCTGACTGGCTAGTAGTCCTTACCTAGGTACTGTCAGGGCACGCCCTCATACTCTGCTTCTGACTGGCTAGTAGTCCTTACCTAGGTACTGTCAGGGCACGCCCTCATACTCTGCTTCTGACTGGCTAGTAGTCCTGTACTGTCAGGGCACGCCCTCATACTCTGCTTCTGACTGGCTAGTAGTCCTTACCTAGGTACTGTCAGGGCACGCCCTCATACTCTGCTTCTGACTGGCTAGTAGTCCTTACCTAGGTACTGTCAGGGCACGCCCTCATTCTCTGCTTCTGACTGGCTAGTAGTCCTTACCTAGGTACTGTCAGGGCACGCCCTCATACTCTGCTTCTGACTGGCTAGTAGTCCTCACCTAGGTACTGTCAGGGCACGCCCTCATTCTCTGCTTCTGACTGGCTAGTAGTCCTTACCTAGGTACTGTCAGGGCACGCCCTCATACTCTGCTTCTGACTGGCTAGTAGTCCTTACCTAGGTACTGTCAGGGCACGCCCTCATACTCTGCTTCTGACTGGCTAGTAGTCCTTACCTAGGTACTGTCAGGGCACGCCCTCATACTCTGCTTCTGACTGGCTAGTAGTCCTGTACTGTCAGGGCACGCCCTCATACTCTGCTTCTGACTGGCTAGTAGTCCTTACCTAGGTACTGTCAGGGCACGCCCTCATACTCTGCTTCTGACTGGCTAGTAGTCCTTACCTAGGTACTGTCATAGCTACGCTGCAGGAAACTGCCGTGATCTAACGCGACACACACACATTTAGTTTCTAAAGAAGCTGGAGGCAGCAAAAAAAACACCACTGGCTAAACTATTTAAAAATGGCGGGTTTGTTCAGGACCGCATCCCCCCCCCCCCCGTCTGTCGCTATAGCAATGATGACGCAGAGATTAGTGAGGATTCTCTCCGACCAATCAGCAGTCGGCAGGTTTTCACGTCACCTTTTGGTATCGCCTCAGCTCGCTATAGGAACCTCGACGGAGGTGAGACTGAATAAAGTACCTGTTAGCAGCTACCAGGGACTTATTATCAGAACGGGAAACCAAAAAAGGAGAGTAGAGCTGGTACCATGTGATGGAAAAACACCTTTAGACACAAACACATGAGGGAATAAGGTCCAGGTTGAGAAAAAACAAAGTTAACCTTTAAAAAGCGAACAGGTTTTGCAGCAAAGTGCCTCACAAAGAGCATCAAGAATGTAAATGATCATAGATGATGTGAGCATTAAGCAAGATTAACATGAAACAAGTTCAAACACAAGAATAAAAGTGGGTATTTCTAAGTATAAAAACAGACTGAAGCCTGTCTGCTTATACGTTGTATTGCAGAAACGTTAACCAGACATCAGACCAACATGCCGTGAACACACGTTCATTTAAAAGAGGCTAAACAAGCAAAGGACGAAGACAGAAAATAAAGACAGAAACAAAGACAAGACGTCAAACAGATGACCCATGCGCACGCACATACACACACACACACACACACACACACACACACACACACGCACGCACACACACACACACACACACACACACACACACACATACACGTATTTGCGAATTGATGCAGCAGTTAAGGTGTGGTGTCCAAAGGGCGGAGAGGAACGCTGGGCAAACAGCACAGGATCCTGCTATCTGCCGCAGTGTGTAGGTGTGTGTTCGTGTGTGTGTGTGTGTGTGTGTGTGTGTGTGTGTGTGTAGGTGTGTGTTCATGTGTCCTCACTTAGACCTTTGTCCCTCTGTGCCCATTTTGCCTCCAACAACAGTCCTATCTTAACACTGATAGAGACTATCAGCAGTGCATGTGTGAGTGAGTGTGTGTGTGTGTGTGTGTGTGTGTGTGTGAGTGTGTGTATGTGTGTGTCACGGGGAAGACGGGCACAAAGCCTTGAACTTGAGGTCCTTATAACCCTCATGTTGACCCGTTTTAAAAATAAATTTATATCAGAAAAATATGGGACGTCGATAAAGCGACGAAAATGTAAAAAAATTATTAATAAAAAATAAATAAAAACATAAGTCAAAATGTTAAAAGAGCAACAACAACAAACATAATGGAAAAAATGGTCAAAACCTCAAATAAAGGCATTAAAAACGTCTAAAATAAGCACCCAAAACATTGAAAAAGTGACAACAACATTGGGGAAAAGCGGGAAAAAATCCGTCAGAAGAAGCGATTAAAATAGTAATAGTAGTATATAATATTAGTATTTAATAAAATAATAAAGTGACCAAAAAATGGAGAAAAAACACTTAAATGCAAAATACAAAACTTTGAAAAAGTGACTGAGACATTGAGATAGGGACAACATATGTGTTTTTTCACGGTTGACGGGAAGACAACACAAGGCTTAAAGGTCCCATATTCTAAAAAAAACAAGGTGAGATTTCCATTTCTTTTTTTGGGATTATATATCAGGTTGAGGTGTGCTATAAATATAGAAATCTAGACCACCCTAGTGGCAGCAAATGTAATTTGCAGCCAGGGTCGTCTAGCAACTCTACGTTGGCTTGCGAGCTGGAAAAACCAAACTCTAGTCAGGCCAATCACATCGTGTATAGAGTCGGTGGGCGGGGCTTAACATAATGACGCTCGCTCAGGTAACACACACACACACACGCGCTCAGGTAACACACGCACACACACACACACACACACACATACAGACACACGCTCAGAAACACACACACACACACACACACACACACACACACACACACACACACGCACACGCTCAGTAAGACACACACACACACACACACACGCACAGACACATACACACACACACACACACACAGACACACAGACACACACACACACACACACACACACACACACACACACACACACACACACACATACACACACACGCTCAGAAACACACACACACACACACGGTAGACAAGGCTGCAGAACAAGACATTTTTAGGCGACCAACGTGTTCCGGTTAACGTTGCTGAGTGAGAGGGTCAAAGTCAAAGTTTAAGGTGAAAACACGGACCACCAGCCAAGACAAGTTGAAGTCTATTTCAATGTCCTCAGCGTTAGCATGGTTAGCATGGTTAGCATCGCTAAGCCTCTGTCCTGACTGACAGGTCCTAAAACATCCCCAGCTTCATCTTCCATTTTAAAATAACTATAAATAATTTACTAAATGAACATCATGCTGTATTAAAGAATGCTTTAAACTAGTGATTGAGGCCATAAACCCATTATGAAAACGTTTAATGAGGTGATAAATCCAGTGAGAAAGTCGGCTAATTTTCTCACAGACTTCTATAGAAACAGGCTTCTTTTTGGTGCCTTGTAGCTGCCTGTGTTTGGCAACGCAAACTAAATTAACCGACTCGATTTAGTCAGACTTTTAAACATATATAAAGTCCCTTCTCGTGCTGCCTGCTCGTACATCTTCAGAGCTCCAAAAACTAAAAGAAAAACACGTCTTCTTGAAAAGGAAAGATGCATTTATGTGTCTTTGTGTGAAGACAACAAGGACAGAGAGAGTGGCTCCACGTTGTGGGTAGCAACCACTGTGTTCGTGTCTCTCATTTTTGGGTAAACAGAGCATAATGAGAGCAGAGCGGCCTCTTCACCAGCCATAAACTTTATTAGGGTAGGAGGGGGAGGACGCCGCCGTAAAAATGGTTTCACCACAGAGACGCTGATATGTTTGTTGAGAAGGCGTGATGAGCTCTGATAGCAGCGGCGATGGACGACAGCCAGAGGAGTTTCGGACGTGTTTGGAGAAACCGACTTTAAAGACGTGTTTGTTCTTGGGCAATTTAAGAGTGTCCTGACAAACTGACTCCAGTTTTATGGGATGAAAACAAAGGTTGCGGTAACGTTTAAAATGATGTGAAAGCAAAAAGGACGAAGACAAGACAATATGAAGACTGAAATCTGTTTCTGAAGAAACGTCCGAGGCACGTAATCTTAGGAGGTCAGATCTAAAAACATGCACACACACTATAGAGGGTGAGACGGGAATCAATTGTCGCTCCCATCCATAGACTGTATATATAATGGACCAGCAGATCCCGTGTCTCTGGACGGAGACCAGTGAAGGATATTAGAAGATCTTTCCCGGTGATGTCTGAGCGTTACTGAGCAGCCTCCAACTGAGCTTGAAGACGTAGATGTGACGTGAGCAACCTGTCTGAAAGTTGGAAGTCTTCTGGTAGCTGTGCCAAGAGAAATCTCAATCATTCCCAATCTAGCAGAGACGGAGAGCGTAGGTATATGTAAGGAGATAACATAGACACAGGCTAATTATTGATCACTAAAATGATAGTTAACATTAGTAATTAAACTTAAACAGCTAATGGAAGTCCAAACTGCCTGAGAGCTTCTCCTGTACTATACGGTAATTCCTCTACTATTAGACAGTAAGTCTTATGGTTATGACCCAATCGTTAGCCTATTTTTATAAAAACGTCTGCTACGGAGCCATAACGTGAGCTACAAGGTAATGGAGCCTTTTATACATTGTCGTGTTTCTTTAGAAATAAACAATGGACAAATAAAGTCTTTAAACTCTTCAGATGTAAAGTTATTCTCCGTCAAAGTGACGTCAAAATGAATGGCAGTCAATGGGATGCTAACGGGAGGTGATGGCTTGGTAGCATCAAAATGGCGCCATAGGAGCTACGGTCCGAGGAGAAGCTCCCATCCCATCCCGAGCCCAAGAAAATGCTCCCGTCATATCCCGATCACGTTGACTCCCAAAAAATTCACCCTCTAACACACACAGAGAAATAAAAAGAAAGGGGTGGCCTATGGTTAGAGAAGGGAGCTTGGGACCGGGAGGTAGCCGGTTCAATCCCCAGACTGGCAGGATAAAATGTGGGTGGGGAAAAGTGAAAGGGCAGTGCTTGTCCCACCGTCATTACCACCACTGAGGTAACCCAGGAAACAGGTGTTCATTCCTCTGGAGTTTTTTTAATCCAAACGGCGATCTTAACTAGTCATTTCGGTGCCTAAACTTAACGGTTCTTGCCGCATGTGTGTTACCTGAGCGTGTGTGTGTGTGTGTGTGTGTGTGTTACCAACCTGAGCGTGTGTGTGTTACCTGAGCGTGCGTGTGTGTGTGTGTGTGTTACCAACCTGAGTGTGTGTGTGTGTGTGTGTTACCTGAGCGTGTGTGTGTGTGTGTGTGTGTGTGTTACCTGAGCGTGTGTGTGTGTGTGTTACCTGAGCGTGCGTGTGTGTGTGTGTGTTACCAACC
>NC_050185.1:34855626-34858126 GCF_008315115.2 Sander lucioperca
AGGGGGAAACTCCAGAGCAGGGGGAATGAGAGGAGGAAACACCAGAGCAGGGGGAATGAGAGGGGGGAATGCCAGAGCAGGGGGAACGAGAGGAGGAAACGCCAGAGCAGGGAGAACGAGAGGGGGAAACGCCAGAGCAGGGGGAACGAGAGGGGGAAACTCCAGAGCAGGGGGAATGAGAGGGGGAAACGCCAGAGCAGGGGGAACGAGAGGGGGAAACTCCAGAGCAGGGGGAATGAGAGGGGGAAACGCCAGAGCAGGGGGAATGAGAGGGGGAAACGCCAGAGCAGGGGGAATGAGAGGAGGAAACACCAGAGCAGGGGGAACGAGAGGGGGAAACTCCAGAGCAGGGGGAACAAGAGGGGGAAACGCCAGAGCAGGGGGAATGAGAGGGGGAAACGCCAGAGCAGGGGGAACGAGAGGGGGAAACGCCAGAGCAGGGGGAATGAGAGGGGGAAACGCCAGAGCAGGGGGAATGAGAGGGGGAAACGCCAGAGCAGGGGGAATGAGAGGGGGAACCTAGCAGAAGATTTTCCTTTTTAAGCCACAACGTAGTGATGTAAACGTAGCCTCTGACTGATGGCAGCAATAACGTAACGTTAGAGCCCAATAGTTAGTTTGATAACAGAGTCATGGACGGTATCGCAAAAATTAAAATTTCAAAAAGCTATAAGACAGATTCCATAGGGCCCTACATTTAGTAGTAGTGGGGGAATATGTGTGTCTGAGTCAGGATCAACGCTCACTACTCTATAGAAGTGCAGTAAATTAATCAATCAAAGGCACAAAATGGAGATTACACATTTAAATAACAATGATCAGGAAGGGATCATCGTGATGCCATTACGTGTAGAGTGTGTGTGTGTGTGTCTGTGTGTGTGTTGTGTGTGTGTGTGTGTGTGTGTGTGTGTGTGTGTGTGTTTTTGTGTGCGTGTCAGTGTCCATGTGTGTCTGTGTGTGTTTTTGTGTGTCTGCATGTGTGTGTGTGTGTATCTGCATGTCTGCGTATGTGTGTGTTTATCTGTGTGTGTGTGTGTGTGTCTGCATGTCTGTGTGTGTGTATCTGCATGTGTGTGTGTGTGTGTGTGTGTCTGCATGTCTGTGTGTGTGTATCTGCATGTGTGTGTGTGTGTGTGTATGTGTGTGTGTGTGTCTCTGTGTGTCTATGTGTGTGCGTGTGTGTGTGTGTGTCTGTGTGTGTGTGTGTGTGTGTGTGTGTGTGTGTGTGTGTGTGTGTGTCTGTGTGTCTCTGTGTGTGTATGTGTGTGTGTGTGTGTCTCTGTGTGTGTATGTGTGTGTGTGTGTGTGGGTGTGTGTGTCTCTGTGTGTGTGTGTGTGTGTGTGTGTGTGTGTATGTGTGTGTGTGTGTCTCTGTGTGTCTATGTGTGTGCGTGTGTGTGTGTGTGTCTCTGTGTGTGTGTGTGTGTGTCTCTGTGTGTGTGTGTGTGTGTGTGTGTGTGTGTGTGTGTGTGTGTGTGTGTGTGTGTGTGTGTCTGTGTGTGTGTGTGTCTCTGTGTGTGTATGTGTGTGTGTGTGTGTGGGTGTGTGTGTCTCTGTGTGTGTGTGTGTGTGTGTGTGCGTGTGTGTGTGTGTGTCTCTGTGTGTGTGTGTGTGTGTGTGTTCCTACCTCTCCCCCTCATTAACCTTTGTCCTGGTGATAATGTCCGACGTTTCGACACCACTCTGCAGAACTCTGACTCTTGTCCAAGTTCATGTTTTGGCAAACAGCCGAAGAAACACAGATAGGCTTCCTCTTCCTCTTCTTCTCATTCTCTCTGCTCTGTCCTTCTCTCGGCAGCCGCCTGCACGTAGAATCACAACACATAGATCTGCACATTTACAGTCCGTTATCATCTTTCCTGGTGCTGTTTAACTCTCTCTCATCATTTAGTTTTTAAAGTTCTGTCAACTACCTAACATGTAAAAGAGTGAAGAACACAAAATGACGAACTGTGCCTTTAAGCTCCTCATTGCATCAACCAGTCCTTCCAGAAAAATGTGGAGTTTTTTTGTGATTGTTGTGGGCAAAAATCCTTGATTATGCGGCACGTTTTCCTAAAAAATGCGATGGACTATGCGGGATATTTATGCAATTTTATGCGATGAAATTTTGGGATCTTACAAAAACTGCGGTTTCATCGTGGCTTCATCGCGGGGTTTGCAGCTTTTCGATGATGTTCACGTCGCGTAATTACGTCACTTCATAACGTTCCCATGGCAACAGGGGAAAATGCCTGTTCTTGTGTGAAGTAAACGCAACATTTTTCAACTTTCTGCTAAGATATATGGGACTTTTTTGCAACGAAAATGCGGGGATTATGAAATCATGCAAGCCCCGCATATGTTATGCGGAAATCGACAATTTATGCGGCGAAAGTGCGGCGTATTTGAAAAAATGCGGCCCCCGCATAAATATGCTGACTTTGGCTGATTATGCGTTGAATTATGAGATCACATAATCACGTTTTTCTGGAGGGACTGATTAGGCTAAGACATTTGT
>NC_050185.1:34863126-34865626 GCF_008315115.2 Sander lucioperca
TAATCAGGACTTTTAGCGTGTATAGAGCCAGCATATTTCCACCAGACTCCATGTAAATAATCAGTACTTTTAGCGTGTATAGAGCCAGCATATTTCCACCAGACTCCATGTAAATAATCAGGACTTTTAGCGTGTATAGAGCCAGCATATTTCCACATGTAAATAGGTGAATTAAGGGTTTATTTCAACCAAACCAGAGTGGTGATTGTTGGAACAGTGGAAAGATGAAACAAGACGGCTTTTGGTAGTTTGATTTAGTTTCTGTCCACTTTGAATTAAGTGTGTTTTACGATGATAAAAGTCCTGATTATTTACATGGAGTCTGGTGGAGTTTGGTGATGGTGATTTTGGGGCTGTTCCATATTAAACTAAAATGATCTTACTCTTTAACTAAAAGGTCTATCTCTGTAGGGATCCTTTCATAATGTTACCAGACACTTAGAATAATAATCTGAGTCTGTCAGTGGCAACAACAGAACTTTTAGTGGACGCTAACTGACGGTAAGCTACACATTTGCCCGTTAACGTTACATTGCAGCTTGTTTTGATTCCTAATACTGGGCCAATGTCAAAGATTGTTGTTCCCAGCAGTCACTTAAACACACAAACATGGGAAAATAGAGTCCAGGTTGAAACAAAAAACCAAAGTTACCCTTTAAAATCATTTTAAACTTAGCGTAGCGCCCCAACTATAAACTAAGCTAACGCTAAAGAGCACCAGCAGCTTGTGTTTGCAGCTTTCGGAGTTTAAACTTGGGCGTCCGTCTACGCTTCTGTTGGAGCTTTTTCTCGCATGCAGACTGTGTCAACGTGAGCAGCAACAGCCATAAAAGAGGCTTCAGCGGTTTACGACCTCGCCGCCATCATCAAACTTTCCATAAAGAGGAGTTTTATGGCCGTTAGCTGGTTAATGGTTCACCTGCAGACAGGTGACAGGGGGAACAGTAACAAGATGGACGCCCAGTTCACACAACCCCTCCTTATCTATTCTTTGAAAACGTCCTCTTTTCCTTCTCAGGTCAGCTTCCTCTCTTCATTGTTTTGTGTTCTTTCAAAGCTCGTCTCTACAGAGAATGAAAAGCGCATCCTGCTCGGCACATATGTCGCTTCCCCCTCCTCTAATTACTTAAAACTATTCCTACTTCTTCACCTTCTTCTTAGGCCGGCTTTACCAAACTGTAATTTACAATTTAATAACTTTTTATTTACAGAGCAAGTTCTTTGTGGAATAAAATCCCAAGTAACATTCGTTTTATCACAGGAAAGGACCATTTTAAAAAGAAAGAATTACTTATTATGAGGTTTCTGATTGTGTGTCTTTGTCAGTGTAAGCCACCTTAATGTTAGCCATCTAATATATGGTAATATATTAATAATATATTAATATATATGGTAATATATAACTTTGTTTTCAAGATATTTCTCTCTTTGCTTGGTTTGTTATTGTTTTCATTTAATTTAATTTGTATTTTTTTTGCTTTTTGTTACTTAGTGTTGTTGGCAGATATTGTTGCATGTATTTTATTAAATTTTTTTTAAATTTTTTTTCTGTATATGTTATGAAATGTTTTAATATTGTTTGACTAAATGTAGTGTTGGACCCCAGGAAGAGTAGCTGGTCATCAAGGCGTCAGCTAATGGGGATCCTTAATAAACTAAACTAAACTACACACTGCCTGCGTGGCGTTTTCTACGTCTTTACACACCAGAAACGTGTCTGCACGGCGCTGCTGCTGCTGCTAGCCTTGTCTGGACACATGGATGTTTCCCGTTGATAAAATGAAATACCATGTTAAATATAAATATATACTCGGCAGTATTGACGGCTAAATAGGCTCCAGAATATTTGGTTCTGTATTGACAGGTGCACTATTAGAAAATCAATATTATTAATAATTAATAATTATTTATTATTATGTTTTTAAATTACATTTATATAAAAACCTCGAGACTTTCAAACATCAAAATGTCATTTATTAATGTGTATTTGTGTCTAAATGACGTATAAACATCTTTTCGTGTTCTATGTTGCCTGGAAACGCTTCCAACACGCTTGCGTGTGGCGTGAAAAATAGGCGTTAGGTCCTATTTCTAGCATGCACGCGTTTTCGGCGCGGCTCGAGCCGCACCTGGGGGAGATGTGGGTTTGATTCCCACTGTGATACACCAACCAATGTGTCCCTGAGCAAGGCACTTAACCCCTATAGTTGCTCCAGAGGAGTGTTAACTCTGACATATATAGAAATTATAAGTTGCTTTGGATAAAAGTGTCAGCTAAATGACATGTAATGTAATGTAATGTATACATTGATTTATTACCACTAATTTTACAATATTTTATAATTCATGGTCAAAAAACCTCATTTATATTTATATATATATATATAAATATTTATATTTATATATATAATATAAATATTTATATATATATATATATATATTTATATTATATATATAAATATAAATATTTATATATAAATATAAATATTTATATATATAT